>NC_134897.1:26302174-26317174 GCF_041734735.1 Babylonia areolata | reverse complement strand
CACACACACACAGATACACACACACACACAGTGTCTATGTAGAAAAAAAGTCAATGTCTACCACATACTTGTCCAGTCTCCAAAAAAACAAGACAACTGTTCTACCACCAGACATACGTTTGTCCTTAGGAGATCTTTTGAATAATTATTCATTACTTTGATTCAAAGTTCAGTTGGCATCTACCTTTGACTGATCACGTTTTTGTTATGGATGTTTAACTCACTGTTACAATTCACTGTTAGTACAGTCCTTCGTAGCTCTTCGTTTTCCACTACTCACTATCATCCCACCACCTCTTCTCGTGTACCCCACGCCTCCTCTCCTATGTCTACACTTTTTTTCTCTTTTTTTCACCCGTCAAATATAACCATGTGTGTGTGTGTGTGTGTGTGTGTGTGTGTGTGTGTGTGTGTGTGTGTGTGTGTGTGTGTTATATTGACTCCTTTATGTGCTTGTGTTCTGTCGATGCATGCAGACATTAATGACACACAAATAAGCGCTCACACACACCCACACCCACACACACACACACACAAACACAGACACACACACACACACACGCAAACACAGACACAGGCACACACACACATACACACGCACACACACACACACACACATACACGCACGCATGCACGCACGCACGTACACACACACACACACACACACACACACACACACATGCACAACAGGTATGAAAGAATACAAGAATGAGTCAGACTGAGTGTGCCAAGCAAAAGGACTTACAACAACAACAACAACAACATACAACAACAACAACAAAAACATTCGATGCAACACTCACTTTCAGAAAAAAAATTATATCCCTCGAGTTCTTCATATGAAATGCCCATTGTCATCTAAAGAACATGAACAGTTCTGTTCTGAACAGAATGAGTTTGATGCAGTAATTCAAACAAGTTTCAACAAGGAGAAAAACTGATTATTGCATTGACGTCTGTTCCACCGGTACTTCAGTATGGGCATTATTGATTAATTAGGTGGTTTCGTCACACATGACAAATGAGTGCCAATGCAAAATGCTTTCAGTGTGAAGACACAGTAATACCTTTTTTTTTTTTTTTTAGCATCAAACAATGAAAAAATCATATAATCATACTTTTTTTTTTGTTAGCGTTGAACATTATTCATTATACACGCTTTAGGCCATGCCGCTGTTGAAGTGGAAAAAAACCCAACCCATTATACACTTGATATACACTGAAATGAAAATTAATTGGTAGATAGTGTGTTTCATATGAACACGCAGCATAAATTCTTCTAGCTTAAATGTCCCGAGGCAGTGACCGATTGTAGAGTGTTTTCTCTGTGTGTCTGTCTGTCTGTCTCTGTCTCCCTCTTTGTCTGTCTGTCTGCATCTCTCTCTCTCTCTCTCTCTCTCTCTCTCTCTCTCTCGTGCACAACCACACCCTTCTAAAAACCTGCCTGGGGTAGTAATATGATCCCATTTAGTCTAAAGGCATATCCAAAGCTGGGGATAGCATGACAATAATTTTCTCGAGTATTTCCCCCCGTATGTGATCATAGGTTTGAAGAAAAGGAAAGAAGTTAGAAGGTTTTGTTGTGCAAGAATTGAGATCAGAACAGTTCTTGGGGTTTTTTTTTCAGTTGGCGTAGACTACCCCTGTGAAAAACAAAAATACAAGAACTGATTTGTATCACTTAACAATGGAATTCTAACCCGCAAATTCACACATTTAACTTGGCGTTTTTCGCCGAGAATGAAAGATATTCCTTGAAGGCAGAGTATACCTATATGACAGATAAAAATTCCATTTTAAGTGGAAAGTTATGATGACATGTTTATTTCAAACATCGATAGCTGTGTCATTTATGACCACGCATGTCCTGTCATTTTGCTGTTAGATTTTAATGTGTCTGTTGTTTGCAGTTCCCTGATCCATGTTCATCATTCAAACATACACAGACAGCTCACATCATCTCTTGTGCGTCAAATGATGTGTAGCCTAATATTTCATTTTGAAAATGTTTTTAGGGCATACACTCACAGACACATAGACACAGATGCACACAGACAGACATACACACACAGACACACACACACACACACACACACACACACACACACACACACACACACATTATTTTTCATCAATGTTTTTTGTTAAATGGATATCACCCGATTTTCACTGTTTCTTGATTTAAAAAAATATTTTTTCACATTTCTGTTTCAGATGTTTAAGAACATTTACCGTGCCATTTTTTGACTCACTAGTGTAAACAAAGTGAGTATGTTTTATCCCGGTGTTCGGCTGTGTGTGTGTGTGTGTGTGTGTGTGTGTGTGTGTGTGTGTGTGTGTGTGTGTGTGTGTGTGTATGTGTGTGTCTGTTTGTCTGTCTGTCTGTCTGTGTCTGTGTCCGTGTGTCCGTGTGTGTCCGTGGCAAACGTTAACATTGTCATTTTCTCTTGAAATACTTTGTCTGCTAATACAGAATTTGGCTTAATATTAGTATGAATAAAAAACACACACACAAAAAAAAAACATTCAGTCATACTAATAACAGATTGTAAGTCTCCCGAATAATTAAGCCGTATTTCTGAAACATTAACGGTTTATTTCGTTTAGACAGGTTCCGAAATCCGAAAATTCTGAAAACCGCATCCCACTGAGTAAGGCCTACTAGAAGGTAGGTTGTATTCGAAGACGACATGACCTCGTTTTTCTTGTTCACAATCAAAAGGAAAGAAATGCAAATTCAGGACAGAACACACAGCGATATTAACTACACCATCGACGTGTTTACTGCATATAAATATTCTAAAGTGGACACTGAATCAGCTGGAATGAACACAAAAGAAAAAAAAAAGTGACTCGATCGTTTCTTTCAGCCTGTTGTAGACTGGTTTGTGCAGATCTAGAGATCTACAATGTGTTGCGGTGTGCTTGAAGTGATGGCAACATCTCCTTTTCCGCCGAATAAAAGAATAGTCGAGATCTAATAAAAAACCCACACAAAACATATGATTTAAACAGCGTTATTACGTCCAATGCAATCACATATATTTATCTCACGAAGAAGAAAACGTCAACATTGCCAAGTCTTGAATTTAGTCAGTTGACGACAGATGCGCTGCAGCAGTGGGGATTAGCATGCTTGCTTCGGAACTGAGTGTACATGGTTCGATCTCGCTTGCATGCCTTTTTTAATTATAATTTTTTCTCCCAAGATTATTTTATATTTAATTCAGAGCACTTTTCAGCGATTTTTTAAAATCTCTCTCTCTCTCTTTTTAATTAAAAAAAAAAAAATATCTGGTGATTCCTTTACTGGATAAAGCGCGAAGCACAAGTGAGTCTTGAAGGCTTTGCCTCTTGTTTTATACTCCTTGTCAGAAAATGTAATCGTTCATCTGACAATGAACAGACTGTTGGTGATGGTGATAATGACGATGGTTACCACGTGTGTGTCAGAGCCCGGCCCTCAGAGGAGCACCAGAAGCAACACCTGCCATGGGCACACAGGAGCCACGTGCCCGCGTGCCCCTTTTTCTTCTGGTGGTGGTGGTCAACATGGCCACCACGTCGGCTGCCTTCAACCTCAGTGAGACTCTGCTGTCCTAGGGCCTGTCTGTCCCTCAGTCATCATTTTATCATCATTACTACAATCACTACTACTACTGCTGTTGATACTATCATTACTACCATCACTACTACTACTACTGCTGCTGCTGTTGATACTGTTATTACTACCATCACTGCTACTACTACTGCTGCTGCTGTTGATACTGTCATTACTACCATCACTACTACTGCTGCTGTTCATACTATCATTACTACAATCACTACTACTACTGCTGTTGATACTGTCATTACTACCATCACTACTACTACTGCTGTTGATACTGTCATTACTACAATCACTGCTGCTACTACTGCTGCTGCTGTTGATACTGTTATTACTACCATCACTGCTACTACTACTACTACTGCTGTTGATACTGTCATTACTACCATCACTACTACTACGACTGCTGTTGATACTGTCATTACTACCATCACTACTACTACTACTGCTGTTGATACTGTCATACTACCATCACTGCTACTACTACTGCTGCTGCTGTTGATACTGTTATTACTACCATCACTACTACTGCTGCTGTTCATACTATCATTACTACAATCACTACTACTACTGCTGTTGATACTGTCATTACTACCATCACTACTACTACTACTACTACTGTTGATACTGTCATTACTACCATCACTGCTACTACTTCTGCTGCTGCTGTTGATACTGTTATTACTACCATCACTACTACTACTACTGCTGTTGATACTGTCATTACTACCATCACTGCTACTACTACTACTACTGCTGTTGATACTGTCATTACTACCATCACTACTACTACGACTGCTGTTGATACTGTCATTACTACCATCACTACTGCTACTACTGCTGTTGATACTGTCATTACTACCATCACTGCTACTACTACTGCTGCTGCTGTTGATACTGTTATTACTACCATCACTACTGCTACTACTGCTGTTGATACTGTCATTACTACCATCACTACTACTACTACTACTACTACTGTTGATATTGTCATTACTACCATCACTGCTACTACTACTGCTGCTGCTGTTGATACTGTTATTACTACCATCACTACTACTGCTGCTGCTGCTGTTGATACTGTTATTATTACCATAACTACTACTACTGCTCCTGCTGTTACTACCGTTCCTGCTGCTACCACTACTTGTACTGCTACTACTACTTGCACTAGTGCTACTGCTGCTACTACTGCTGTTCATACTGTCATTACTACTATTACTACTACCACTGCTGCTGCTGCTGTTACTGCTACCACACTACTATTTGTACTACTGCTACTACTACTACCAAGGCTGATAATAAATCTACTGCTGCTGCTACTACTACTACTACTGATAATAATTATACTGCCGCTGCTGCTGCTGCTGCTACTACTACTACTACTACTGATGATGATGATTCAGATACGTGTACGGAGAAGAACAGTGGTCGGTACAAGTGGGACGGGAAGCCTTGCGGCGGGTTCCACGTGTGTGTGTACGGCGAGCAGTTCCACGTCTTCTGCAGCAAGGGACAACGCCTGGACCCCACCACCTACACCTGTGTGGAGGACTATGAGTGTTACGAAACCCACCCTAAAGGTGGGTTCCTTTGGGGGGTTGGTTTTCTCACCTTCTTTCTTTCTTTCTGTTTCTGACCACCACTATCTCCACCTGTGGACAGGACTATGAGTGTCATACGACCCACCATAAAGGTGAGTTCGTTTTGGGGGTTGGTTCTCTCACCTTCTTTTTTTTTCTTTCTTCTTTTTCTTTCCTTTCTTTTTGTTTTCTTTTCATTCAAACACACGCAACATTACACACACACACACACACACACACACACACACACACGCACGCACGCACGCACGTACGCACACACACACACACACACACACACACACACACACACACACACACAGATACACACACAACCGAATACCGGATTATAACATGGACTCGTTTCGTTCACGTCAAGTGAGTGGGAAATAGGTAAATACATGAAGAGCGAAAGACATGAAGATAGCAGCAGAGGTTCAGCCTGTGTGTAGCTGACGCCCTGGTGGCTGGCCGTGGAACTTTTCTTCTTCTTCTTCTTCTCCTCCTTCTTCTTCTTCTTTAACGAGCACACATCACACACTTCTTCACACAACAACGCCTCCCCCAGTCCCTGTCACTGTCATAGACATATTTGATCAAACCGCGTCACCATCACAGACATACATGATAAAACGTCGTCACCATCACTGACATACAATGATCAAACCACGTCACCATCACAGACATATTTGATCAAACCGCGTCACCATCACAGACATACATGATAAAACGTCGTCACCATCACTGACATACAATGATCAAACCACGTCACCATCACAGACATATTTGATCAAACCGCGTCACCATCACAGACATACATGATAAAACGTCGTCACCATCACTGACATACAATGATCAAACTTCGTCACTATCATAGACATATTTGATCAAACTACGTCACCATCACAGACATATTTGATCAAACTACGTCACCATCACAGACATATTTGATCAAACCGCGTCACCATCACAGACATACATGATAAAACGTCGTCACCATCACTGACATACAATGATCAAACTTCGTCACCATCATAGACATATTTGATCAAACTACGTCACCATCACAGACATATTTTGATCAAAATACGTCACCATCACAGACATACAATGATCAAACCTCTTCACCATCACAGACATACCTGATCAAACTACGTCACCATCACAGACATATTTGATCAAACTGCGTCACTATCACTGACATACAATGATCAAACTGCGTCACCATCACAGACATATTTGATCAAACTGCGTCACCATCACAGACATAATTGATCAAACTACGTCACTATCACTGACATACAATGATCAAACCACGTCACCATCACAGACATACATGATCAAACTGCGTCACCATCACAGACATAATTGATCAAACTTCGTCACCATCACTGACATACAATGATCAAACTTCGTCACAATCATAGACATATTTGATCAAACTACGTCACCATCACAGACATATTTGATCAAACTGCGTCACCATCACTGACATACAATGATCAAACCACGTCACCATCACAGACATACATGATCAAACTACGTCACCATCACAGACATATTTGATCAAACTGCGTCACCATCACAGACATAATTGATCAAACTTCGTCATCATCACTGACATATAATGATCAAACTGCGTTACCATCACAGACATATTTCATCAAACTACGTCACCATCACTGACATACAATGATCAAACCAAGTCACCATCACAGACATACATGATCAAACTACGTCACCATCACAGACATATTTGATCAAACTACGTCACTATCACTGACATACAATGATCAAACTGCGTCACCATCACAGACATATTTGATCAAACTGCGTCACAATCACAGACATAATTGATCAAACTACGTCACTATCACTGACATACAATGATCAAACCACGTCACCATCACAGACATACATGATCAAACTGCGTCACCATCACAGACATATTTAATCAAACTGCGTCACCATCACAGACATAATTGATCAAAGTTCGTCATCATCACTGACATATAATGATCAAACTGCGTTACCATCACAGACATATTTGATCAAACTACGTCACCATCACTGACATACAATGATCAAACTACGTCACTATTACCGACATACAGTGATCAAACTACGTCACCATCACTGACATACAATGATCAAACTACGTCACCATCACTGACATACAATTATCAAACTGCGTCACCATCACAGACATTGATCAAACTGCGTCACCATCACAGACATTGATCAAACTGCGTCACCATCACAGACATATTTGATCAAATTACGTCACCACGGCATATCTTAAATAGCTGGCCGTGGCACTGTTTCAGGCAGAGACAGCTGTAATGACTGGCAGTACCTGGGCTCACAGACCACTCCAGGCAAGTACTTCCATAGGCAGCCAGGGGTGGGCTACGTGCCACGTTACTGTTCCCATGGGCTGGTGTTCGATACCTACATCTGTGCCTGCAACTATCCTGACGGTATGGGCTTGTGTGTGTGTGTGTGTGCGTGTGCGTGTGCGTGTGTGTGGTGTGGTGTGGTGTGGTGTGGTGTGGGTGTTGTGTTGTGTTGTGTTGTGTGTTGTGTGTGTGTGTGTGTGTGTGTGTGTGTGTGTGTGTGTCTGTTGTGTCTGGGTGTGTGTGAGTGAGTAAGTGTGTGTGTGTGTGTGTGTGTGTGTGTGTGTGTGTGTGTGGTGGTGTGGTGTGGTGTGGTGTAGTGGTGTGTTGTGTTTGCTAGGACAAGTACGTTGTATGTGTAAAATTGATGTCATGTGTTATGTATAAAACCATGTGTTTTGTAAAGAACCTTGAGCAGGGTTCTGGGTAGTGTGCTTATATAGGTATCCATTCAACATCATCATCCTTAGTTGTTATTATTAGCAAAAGTAATGTCAGGTATGGGTATGAAAACGCGGAAAAACTATGCCAAAAAGCCTACAGAAAAAACCCAGATGGGTTGAACAAAAAACCCTCACAGAAAGACGCGGCATCAAAACGAATGGTGTTTGTCGAACCGAAAGTTGTGTGTGAAAACTGATAATTGCATCTAGATAAGCAGCCCACGTCAATCGGCATTTCATTCATACAGATGTATCAAAGTTTCAAGCACTTTCTGTTTTCACTTCGACTTTCCGGCTTCGAAAAAATGTACTAAAATCACCATGTACATTTTTGGACGTGATGTGTACGAAAATCACTCCGGAAAAGTCCAGTGTTTTCGTCAAAATTATGATCGGCAGATCGGAAGCGTTCTCTCACTTAACAGGCCTGTAGGTCTAGAACAAAATTCAAACTTCCCCTCTCTCCATCACGGCTTTCCGGCTTCGACAGATCCTAACACATTAGCCATGTAGGAATATGAACTACAAAAGTTGATCGAAATTCTACTTCAATGTGCAACGTCAAAAAACGTTTTTTTTTTGTTTTTGCTTTTTTCAAGAGTGTTTGAAACGTTGTGCTGGTTTGCGCTATTCAGTCCCAACTATATAGGATCCGGGGGTTAGGGGGTGCACGGGAGGAGTAGTACCTCTAGAGGGGGGGCTTGTCACGCTCTTCCGGGAGTGGTTCGTCCTCTGTTGGTCCCCTCCGGCACCCAGCTCTCACTGATGGGTCCTAGAAGCTGCTAGCATGCGGTAGCGCCCAGTCCCCGGGCAACGGCTTTGACAGGCTGGCTAAACTAGGTGAGGGTAGCCGACGGGTCTCAAACCCTCGGTGAGTTAGGGCTTGTCTACCCAAGCATGTGAAGACTGGATCCGGCGGACTCTGCGGAAGAAACCTTTATGATTCAACGGAGAGGAAGGCGGTTGCAGCAGAGCACTGTGGAGTGCTGAGGGCAGGATGAGGCACATAGGACATCCTGGTCATCCACTGCATCCGTTTCCATCTCTAGTCGTCTTGACCTCGTCTTGCCACTGGATACAGGCGGTCTCGGACAAGAGAGTGAGGTCGACGGTGCGCAACTCCTCACTATAAACAAAGTCATCGCGCAAGTCATCAGTCATCCTTCATCCCATACCATCATTTTCCCCAAGCCCTGTGGCGACAGGCGAGCGACGAAGCGACAGGTGTGGGTACACTGGCAGTCGTAGCCGCGGACCTGCACGCAGGCGGTTCAGGCCATAGGGTCGTTTTTCACCGACTGGAGCAGCGGTGGAGATCGGCAGCCCCCTGAGCGACTGAGCAGCCCTCTTCAGGACAGCACTGCTCACATCCATGGCATGAGGAAGGGGCTAGAAAAGGTGCCCTAAACATTGCCTGCTCCACACCACCCTAGTCAACATACCGCGGCTGACGGGGACCCTACTCAAGCGGTCGACACACAAAGGAAAGAAAGAAGAAAACAAGGAGCACCCCATTGACCATTGCCACATGGAACGTGCGTACGCTTCTGGACAGAGGCGACTCAGCCAGACCACAGAGACGCACAGCACTCATTGCGAGTGAACTAGTCAAGTACAACATCGACATCGCTGCCTTAAATGAGACCAGACTGGCAGAAGAAGGCGAACTCTGTGAACGAGGCGCAGGCTACACCTTCTTTTGGAGTGGTCGCGGACCTGAAGAAAGACGTGTGACTGGAGTTGGCTTTGCAGTGAAGACAACCCTCGTTGGCAAGCTAGCTGGCCCCCCGAAAGGAGTGAACGATCGCCTGATGACGATGAAACTCCCTTTATGCAACGGGAAGAAGTTTACCACCATTGTCAGCGCCTACGCGCCCACCATGACCAACCAGGATGAGATCAAGGACAAGTTCTACGAGGACCTGAACGCTGTCATCACCACTGTTCCCAACGCAGACAAGCTCATCATTCTTGGTGACTTTAACGCGAGAGTTGGCTGTGACAGCACCTCCTGGGAAGGCGTGATTTGGAAGCATGGGGTTGACAACTGTAACAGCAATGGTCAACTACTTCTCCAGACATGTGCCGAGCACGACCTTCTTATCACAAACACCGTCTTCTGCCTCCCTACCCGTAACAGGACGCCATGCATGCATCCTCGCTTTGGGCATTGGCATCTCATCGACTTTGTCATCGTCAGGAAGAGGGACAGGCAGGACGTACGAGTCACGAGGGCCATGTGCGGCGCCGAGTGCTGGACAGACCACCGCCTTATCGTCTCCAAACTCAACCTCCGCATCCAGCCCAAGAGACGGCCTCAGGGCATGAAAGCACCCAAACGCCTGAATGTCAACAAGCTGGAGCTAGGCAACATCAAGCAGAACTTTGCTGACACCCTGGAGGAACGCCTTGAGTCCACCATGCTGGACAACCAGAATGTGGAGGTAGCACGGGGCGCACTGCATGAGATGGTGTACAACACTGCCATGGAGTGCCTGGGACCTTCTGCCAGGAAGCACAAAGACTGGTTTGATGAGAACTGCACTGAGATCAAGCAGCTGCTGGAAGACAAACGCCAAGCCTACAGAGCCCACATTGACGATCCCCAGTCAAAGAAAGACACACTGAAGAGGGCACGCAGCACCACCCAGCTGAAGCTGCGGCAGATGCAGGATTCCTGGTTGAGCAACAAAGCTAACGAGATCCAGGGCTTTGCAGACAGGAACGACATGAAGAACTTCTATAACGGCCTGAAAGAAGTCTACGGTCCCACCACCTCCGGATCTGCTCCACTCCTCAGTGCTGATGGTTCTACCCTAATCACTGACAAGGGCGGGATCCTTGAGAGATGGGCTTAACACTTTGACAGCGTACTGAACCGCCCTTCCACCATCAATGATGAAGCCATCGACCGACTCCCCCAGGTGCCAGTCAGTGAGTCGTTGGATGCCATTCCAACTTTGGAGGAGACCCAGAAAGCTATCCGTCTGCTATCCAGTGGCAAAGCCCCTGGCTCCGACTCCATTCCAGATGAGGTCTACAAAGAAGGTGGTATGGCGTTGACTGAGAAGCTTCATTAGCTATTCCAGCTCATCTGGCAGCATGAGGCGGTTCCACAGGACTTCAAAGACGCTTCCATCATACACCTGTACAAGTGCAAAGGAAATCGTCAGGCCTGTGACAACCAGCGTGGAATATCCCTGCTGTCCGTTGCAGGCAAGACTCTGGCCAGAGTGCTACTCAACCGTCTCATAGCGCACCTTGAGCAAGGTCTCCTACCAGAGAGCCAGTGTGGCTTCCGGAAAGAACGCGGGACTATCGACATGGTGTTTGCTACGAGGCAGCTCCAGAAGTGTCAGGAACAGAACGCCAACCTTTACTCCACCTATGTCGATCTGACCAAGGCCTTCGATACTGTTAGCAGAGATGGCCTTAGGAGAATCATGGCGAAGTACGGATGTCCCAGAAAGTTCATCACCATCATACGGCAACTACACGATGGGATGCTGGCCCGAGTCCAAGACAACGGAGAGACTTTAGAACCATTCCCTGTCTCCAATGGAGTCAAGCAAGGGTGTGTTCTTGCCCCCACCCTGTTCAGTCTCATGTTTTCAGCCATGCTGACAGATGCCTTCAGAGACGCTGTCGTAGGCATTGGCACCAGGTACCGCACAGACGGCTCACTCTTCAACCTCAGGAGGCTTCAAGCAAAAACCAAGGTGAGGACAGACACCGTCAACGACTTCCTGTTTGCTGATGACTGCGCTCTCAATGCTGCCTCCGAAGCTGACATGCAACACAGCGTCGACAAGTTCTCTGCTGCCTGTGACAACTTTGGCCTCACAATCAGCACAAAGAAGACCGAGGTGATGCACCAGCCAGCTCCAGGAAAGCCTTAAGTTGAACCAAACATCTTCATCAACGGGCAACGACTGAATGCGGTGGACAAGTTCACATACCTGGGCAGTACACTCTCTCACACAGTTGTCATCGACGACGAGGTGAATGCCAGACTCGCCAAAGCCAGCGCTGCCTTCGGCAGACTCCATAAGAACGTTTGGAACAGGAGAGGCATCACCCTGGAGACGAAGCTCAAAGTATACAAGGCCATAGTTCTCACCACACTGCTCTATGGATGTGAATCATGGACGTCTACAAACGCCACGCCAAAAAGCTGAACTACTTCCACACCACCAGCCTCAGAAAACTTCTCGGCACAAAGTGGCAAGAGAAGATCCCTGACACAGACGTGCTCACTCGTGCAAACTTGCCCAGCATCTACACCATCTTGATGCAGGCCCTGCTGCGCTGGGCAGGCCATGTAGTTCGCATGCCAGACCACCGGCTCCCCAAGAAACTACTGTACGGCGAACTCTAAAATGGCAAGCGCTCTCATGGAGGCCAAAAAAAGCGCTTCAAAGACACTCTGAAAGCTTCTCTGAAGGCCTTCAACATCAGCCACGACACATGGGAGCTGAATGCAATGGACAGACCAAAGTGGCGTTCAGCTGTCCACAAAGGCGCCAAATCCTGTGAGGCCAACAGAATCGCTGCAGCAGAGCAACGCAGACAGGCCAGGAAAAGCAGTGCCAGCAAGTCCCCAACAGCCGCCACCATCCCCTGTCCACACTGCGTCAGAACCTTCCGGGCGCGGATTGGCCTGACCAGTCATCTGCGCACCCACAGAGCCCAACCCACCCACCCCCAGGATGACTAGATGGTCCTCGTCGATCCCGACGGACGAACCACACACACATAGGATTCACATTTCATTGATATCCAAACAGCTTATGGTTGACCAAGAAGCGCAGTCAACTGGAAATTTCAGCATGTCTATTCTTTTAATTTTTTTTAAACCCAACTGTTTAAAACATTTGTTAGCAATAAACATCGATGGTATAGTCATTCTGTGCATTCTATCCACAATTTCTTTTTATCCGAGCTGAACTGCGGACAAAAAATAAAATGTCACGCTGTCTTAAAACCGCAACCACGCTAATCTCGGCAATACAAACGTTAGCCGGCAGCGAACCGGAAACGACCCAAGAAAATTGTGCGGATCCGGAAGCTAAGGGAAATAAACCATTCACGTTATTCCTTAACAATTACACCTTCACTATTGGTAAGCGTTCTGGTGACTGATTTCCCTGGACTTTTTTTGCTTTGTTTTATGATTAGGGCCTGGGGACCAGAACCACGGCGACTACCACAATGGACCCACGCCAAAGGGTCACCCACCACATGCCTCAACAAAGGGACCCCAGAAGTATTCGGACAACCCCAACATTCATCCCTATGAAACCCACAGGCCCAACTCCTACAGGCCCAACTCCTACAGGCCGTACCCCCGCAGCTACAGGCCGTACCCCCGCAGCTACAGGCGATCTTACGGGCCAGTTTACAGGTCAACGTACTATCCAACGTACTGGCCCCCCTACAGGCACCCCTACAGGGCCAACCCCTACACTCCAAACACCTACAACCCTGACCCCTACAAGCCTGACCCCCATAACCCTGGCCCCCACAAGCCTGACCCCCAAAAGCCTGACCCCCACAACCCTGACCCCCACCACCCTGCCGAAAAGCCCAAGGAGCCCTCTGCCAGTGGCTACCACACCACGGAAAAGCCCAAGACCTACAGGTCTAGGTCCGCCAGAAGAAGGTTTTCATATTACAGGCGCTATGTTGGTTAGTCTGTTCTCCGCACTGGATAGAGGCTTCTTTCTTTGTTTCTTCTTCTTCTTCTTCGTTTTTTTTTTATCCAAAAGGATGATTTTCTGTGTTGGGATATGTGCCATGATAAGGAACAGAGAAGCAAATAGAATGGAATAGAATAGAATAAAACAGAATAGAATAGAATAGAATATGTCTTTATTACCAAGTGTACCGGGGTCACAAGGAATATTGGGGGTATAGTACATAACAAGACACGAACATAAGTCGAAAATCATAGACAGACACATATACAGTGCATATCAAATAAACGAACATAATGGACAGGTGATAACGGTTATGAGCTTTCAAGATTTCCCATTAACATGTGAGAGTACATTTTGAAGAAGAAGAAAAAAAACACACAAAAAAACAGAAGAAAGGTACAGTAGTCATCATTGATGAAAAGATGAGCATGAATAAACACGGTTATTATTTTGTCACGTTCGACTGTTTGATTGCATCATTTTGGACATCTCTCTCTCTTTCTCCTTGTGTGTGTGTCTCTGTGTTTTATAAGCATGGATGTTATTCTACATGCTCATACTTGTACAGCGGTTTTGTTTTGTTTTTCCATCGGACATGTTTAAATATTCTTATAAAATGTAGCCAAGCGCTCAGCTTGCTTCAGATACTGTTTCACGAACGAGCTCTATAGCAGACGCCTTTTCGCAGCTAACCCGCATTTCTGAGGTACTTTATGGCTGCAACACGGAAAGAAAGAAAAAAAGCCCTTCACACTGCAAACTAACTGAGCGGAAAACGAACACTTGGGAAGGAGAAAGGAAGGAGAATGGAGTAGAAAGGAGGCTGGGGAGGGTGGGGGGAGGGCAGGGACGGGGGCTGGTAGGGAAGGGGAGATAATAAAACGACGGCTGACAAGAGAGATGAGAGGTGCCTCCGGTTCAAGGAGCCGTCAAAGTGTCCACACTGATCCGTCCCGGGAACACTGCCCGAGGGAACCGGTGACAGAGGAGTAGGCACAGAGCACATCCCCTCCACAGACACACACACACACACAGACGGACTGATAAATCGACAGAGGAGAGAGAAAAAGTTGGGGGTAGGGTGGGGTGGGGGGTCAAAAATTACAAAAGAGGGGGTCAAGAGAGAGAGAGAGAGAGGGGGGGGGGCAGAGACAGAGACAGAAGCAGAGAGAGAGAGAGAGAGAGAGAGAGAATAGACAGAGACACAGATACTCACACAGAGTGGAGAGACAGACAGACAGAGACAGACAAAGTAACACACACACACACACACAC
>NC_134897.1:26289674-26297174 GCF_041734735.1 Babylonia areolata | reverse complement strand
CACTTTATCTCACTCGCATGCGTACACAGTAATTTCTTTTCCCCCTTCGATTTTTATCCTACCCTCGTCTAACATCACTCACAGTGAAAAGACGTTCTAAAGAAAGAACGAAATACAGACACGCACGAACACACACATAAACACACACACACACACACACACACACACACACACACACACTTGTACACACAAGAACACTTGCACACGAATACTTGCACACACATAAAAAATACACACACAAACACGCGCATAAAAGCGCATAAAAGCACACACACACACACACACACACACAGAAACATCCACCACAGCACCACACCACCCACACAAGGACCCACTTCCGCCTACCCACCCACCCACACAACAGTCGGACGTCTCACTGACTTTTTGGCACATAGTCAGCCCCGTAGACTTGCTGCACGTGCTGAGGGGCGGCATCGAAGACTGTGGTGAGGGCTGTGTGCAGGGTGTCATCATCCAGCAGATTGGTGTTGTAGGCTCCGGGCTCTATAGAGTGCACCGTTATCCCCTGCTGGGACAGCTCCCGTCTGCAGTGCACACACACACACACACACACACATACACACACACACACACACACACATATATATATATATACACAAACACACACACACACATACACACACACACAGATATAAAAACACACACATACACACACACACACACAATTATTTATACATACACACACATGCATATATATATATATATATATATATATATATATATACAGAGAGAGAGAGAGAGAGAGAGAGAGACACGCAAATACACGCACACACATACGCGCAATACACACGCGCGCGTTCACGCACACACATGCACGGGCGCACACACATACGCACACACTTACACATACACACACACACACACACACACACACACACACACACACACACGCACACACACACACAAACAGAGACAGACAGACAGACAGACAGACAGACAGACAGACACACACACACACACACACACACACACACACACACACACACACACACCACCACCACCACCACCACCACCACCAATGAAGTGGTATTGCGTTGCATTGTGCATTACTGCATTGTGTTGTGTATTGTATTCTACTGTATTGCTCCGTATTGTATTAGCCTACTGTTTGTCAAAACAGATTTATCTGTGTGTAATTCCGGCTGCTCTCCCCCCAAAAAGCGCGTTGCTGTAGTGCAACGCCACCTTTTATTTCTGTTGGATAGTGTATCTGCTTTCCTGTCAAAGTGGGTTTTTCAACAAAATTTTGCCAGGGTCAACCCCTTTTTTTGCCGTGGGTTCTTTTACGTGAGATAAGTGCATGCTACACCACGGGACCTCGGTTTCTCGTTTCGTCCGAATGACTAGCGTCCGGACCACCACCTGAAGTCAAGTGGAGGGGGAGAGATTACTGGTGACTGTGTGATTCGATCCTGTGCGTTCAAATCCTCTCACCTCCAAGACAGACGCGTTACCACTACACCACCACCACTCCACCGGTAGCCCAGCGGTCGTGTGCCTGTCTAGGAAAGCAATGTCCACGGGTTTGATTCCCGTATGCTATCTTTATCATCAACGGATGCTGACAACGACAGCTTCAGTTTCAAGGAGGAATCAAAGCGTACGGACTGACCCATATACGCTGCACCACATCAGCTTTAAATAAAAAAAGAGAGCAGATGCCTGACCCATACATAAACCTAATGTGCTAGTCAGGCCTAGAGAGTCTACCCTTGGTTTGCGCAAAACATTAGCCTAAAATGAAATAAGTTAACTCTCTCCATACGAACGGCGAAAGAGACGACGTTAACAGCGTTTCACCCCAATTACCATCATCAAAATATTGCAAGCGGAAGGCTCTTATACTGAAGAGGTGAATGTTGACAAAGAATACCACAGTTCTGACGACGGAAGCTAAAGGTTGGGTCATTAAGACACCCACTGGACATCCGAGGGGTCTGTGCAGAGGAGAAGAGAGAACTGGCCGTACTGAGTGAGTTAATCAAACAAAATAAACCGATAAGTGAATACATTAACCCCTTCACCACCCTTGGCGAGGACGCTGTCTCAGTGAAGGGCTGTCTGAAACAGCTGTCACGTCAGGTTGTCCGTCGTCGTTATACATTTTCATCTGATATGGATACTTATTTTGGACTACCCCTGAAAACGGAGCATGGTTGCCTACGTGGCGGGTTAAAAACGGTCATACACGTAAAAGCCCACTCTTGTACATACGAGTGAACGTGGGAGTTGCAGCCCACAAACGAAGAAGAAGAAGAAAAAGACGATGATTTCGGATTTCCTTCCTTGTGTAAGTGCATTCTTATCATTATCATTATCATTATCATAATCACCACCACCACCACCACCATCATCATCACCACCACCACCACCGTTATCATCACCATCACCATCATCGTCATCACCACCACCATCATCATCATCACCATCGCCATCACCATCGCCACCATCATCACCACCACCACCATCATCATCACCACCACCACCATCATCATCATCACCACCACCACCATCATCACCACCGCCACCATCATCACCACCACCACCACCATCATCATCATCATCATCACCACCATCATCATCACCATCACCACCTCTGCCATCATCATCATCACCACCATCACCACCACCATCACCATCATCATCATCATCATCATCATCATCACCACCATCATCATCACCATCACCACCTCTGCCATCATCATCATCATCACCACCACCACCACCACCACCACCATCATCATCACCATCATCATCACCACCATCACCATCATCATCACCACCACCACCATCATCATCACCATCATCATCACCACCATCACCATCATCATCACCACCTCTACCATCATCATCATCACCATCATCATCACCACCACCACCATCATCATCACCATCATCATCACCACCACCACCATCATCATCACCATCATCATCACCACCATCACCATCACCACCTCTACCATCATCATCATCACCACCATCATCATCACCATCACCACCACCATCATCACCACCACCACCATCATCATCACCATCATCATCACCACCATCATCATCACCATCACCACCTCTGCCATCATCATCACCACCATCACCACCACCATCACCATCATCATCATCATCATCACCACCATCATCATCACCATCACCACCTCTGCCATCATCATCATCATCACCACCACCACCACCACCACCATCATCATCATCATCACCACCATCACCATCATCATCACCACCACCACCATCATCATCACCATCATGATCACCACCATCACCATCATCATCACCACCATCACCACCACCATCACCATCACCACCATCATCACCACCACCATCATCACCACCACCACCACCATCATCATCACCATCATCATCACCATCATCATCACCACCACCACCATCACCATCACCATCATCATCACCACCACCACCATCACCACCACCATCATCACCACCACCACCACCATCATCACCACCTCTACCATCATCATCACCACCATCACCATCATCATCACCACCTCTACCATCATCATCACCACCATCATCATCATCACCACCACCTCTACCATCACCACCACCATCATCATCACCACCATCATCATCACCACCACCACCATCATCATCACCATCATCATCACCACCATCATCATCACCATCACCACCTCTACCATCATCATCATCACCATCATCATCACCACCTCTACCATCATCATCATCACCATCATCATCACCACCACCATCATCATCACCACCATCATCATCACCACCATCATCATCACCATCACCACCACCACCACCATCATCATCACCATCATCATCACCACCACCACCATCATCATCACCACCACCACCATCATCATCACCACCACCACCATCATCATCACCACCACCACCATCATCATCACCACCACCACCATCATCATCACCACCACCACCATCACCACCTCTACCATCATCATCAACGACTCACCTCAGCATGTCGGTGTAGCCCACAGCAGCAAACTTGGAGGCCACGTAGGGGGTGGGGCTGAGGGCGAAGCGACCCACCACGCTGGTTGTGTTGACGATACGGCCTTGACCCCGCCGCACCAAGGGCAGGAAGCAGCGGTTCACCTGGGTCATGCCCAGCAGGTTGACCTGCAGCGGCCCCAGGAAGTCCTTCCGGGTCATCATCTCCGCTGGGCCGGGCGGCCCGAACACCCCGGCGTTGTTGACAATGGCCCACAGACCTGGCGCACACATGACACGGGATAGGACAGTGTTGGTTGGTTAGAGTGTAGCCCCCCTCTCAGTATCCTCCCCTTCCCCCTCCCCCTCCCCCCGCACAGAGCCATGATTATTAGGACGTTGTTGACGATGGCCCTCAGACCCGGTGCATGACACGGGACTGGACAGTGTTGGTTACAGTGCAGCCCCCCCCCCAACCCCCACCCCTCACCCAGCACAGAGCCATAGTTATCAGGTTGTTGACGATGGCCCTCAGACCTGGTGCATACATGCCACGGGATGGGATTAGACAGTGCTGGTTAGAGTGCAGCACCGACGGGCGCAATAGCCGAGTGGTTAAAGCGTTGGACTTTCAATCTGAGGGTCCCGGGTTCGAATCACGGTGACGGCGCCTGGTGGGTAAAGGGTGGAGATTTTTACAATCTCCCAGGTCAACATATGTGCAGACCTGCTAGTGCCTGAACCCCCTTCGTGTGTATATGCAAGCAGAAGATCAAATACGCACGTTGAAGATCCTCTAATCCATGTCAGCGTTCGGCGGGTTATGGAAACAAGAACATACCCAGCATGCACACCCCCGAAAACGGAGTATGGCTGCCTACATGGCGGGGTAAAAACGGTCATACACGTAAAAGCCCACTCGTGTGCATACGAGTGAACGCAGAAGAAGAAGAAGAAGAGTGCAGCACCCCCACCCCCACCCCCCACCCAGCACAGAGCCATGGTTATCAGGTTGTTGACTATGGCCCACAGACCTGGTGCATACATGACATGGGATAGAACAGTGTTGGTTGGTTAGAGTGCAGCCCCCCCACCCCCACCCCTGCCCCCTAAAGACTGGCGGCAAAAATAACATTATTGAACATTCTGTCTAAAAATAAGAATATCCTAACAAAACCCCGAACAAATCACATTTTCCCCCTAAAATAAAGCGAATGGAAAATGAAAGTATCAAGCCATGTTTTGTGTGGGAGACGACTGAAGCAGAGAGAACTGCCCCCCCCCCCCCCCCCGGCCCCCCACTCCCCCTACCCCCGCCAACCCCTTACCTCCCCCCAAGCCCAGTTCAGTTCAGTTCAGTTACTCAAGGCGGCGTCACCGCGTTCGGACAAATTCCATATACGCTACACCGCATCTGCTAAGCAGGTGTCTGACCAGCACCGTAACGCAACCTCTCCCCACCCTCTAACCTTCACCCTCAGGCAGCAGTGCCTCCACCACCTTGAGGGCACGCACGATGTCGTTATCCCGGGTCACGTCCATCAGCAGGGTCTTCACGCGCTCTGACGTCTTTTCCGCCAGATCGCTGGAGCCCGATTCGGTCAGGCAGGCCGCGAACACGTTGCAGCCCATCATGTCCAATCGGAGCACCAGGCGCCTGCCGAAGCCCGTGTCGCAGCCCGTGACGAGCACGTGGCGCGTGTGGAGGGCGAGGTTGGGGAGGGTGGATCTGCTCTGCAGCCAGTGGAACAGCTGGATGGCCGCCACCACCAGCAGGCCGCTCACCAGCAGCACGATGAACATGGTGCCTGGTCTGTCTGTCGGTCTCTGGGGTCAGCCACTGACAGACTCTCTGCAAAATGAACAATGACACAATGTTTTTTGTGTGATATATATATATATATATATATACATATATATGTATTAACACATACACACACACGTGTGTGTGTGTGTGTGTATGTGCGCGCGCGCGCGCGTGTGTGTATGATACAGAGACAGAGACAAAGAGGAAGAGAGGAAGAGAGACAGAAAGAGGGAAGGAGCATTTCATTTTACGATAACACGTCTCTGGATAGCGGTAACAATGGACACAAAATTAATATCAGTAATACCAAACCTAAATTTTGTCATCATGCGTTTCAATATGTCTGTATGAACAGAGAAGGGGGGGGGGAGACGGGCGAATGAGAGGGGGGGGGGGGGGCGCGGGGGGGGGGAGGGAGGGAGAGAGAGACAGAGACAGAGAGAGAGGCAAACACGTTACATAACTGAACGTTCTGTAAGTAAAATTGAAATGTTTCATTATTTCGAACATGACTATTCAAGTCTTGCCACAAAACATTATTCTTTGACGAAATATACGACCAGAAGCGTGAACACCTCCGACATCATGTTTCGTCCAAACGTAACTAAAAGTATATTCATACAAAAACATTCTCACATCTGACGCCCAGTTTCTCTTACCACTGTCATGCAACTCTAGCAACATTCTATAAGATTTATACGGTAGCTTTTGCATATGCATTTGATGTAGTTTGTGCCAACACGGAATGCAATTAACTCTTTAAAATGGGTATGTAGCTGTTTCACTATTCACCAAGATTTTCTCAAAGTGTGAAGAGAAACAGAAAGAGACACGGTGACACAGAGACAGACAGACAGACAGAAACAGAGAGAGAAGAAAACAGATACAGGCAGACAGAGATAAGTTTTACGTGTCATATCAAGTGATTTACAATCCTAACCACCAAACCAATTCTCCACGTAACTGAGATAAAATACCGGATAGGTTATCACTTGAACGTCTCCGAAACACGACATGGGAACTACATGGAACGCCTCACACACCGACACTATGTAGGACTGGATGTTATCTCACATATGTCTACACACCAATCAATCGATATTTTGTGCTGAATACTATTGAGTGGATCAGTGCGCGCGCGCATGAGAAAGAGAGGGAGAAAGACAGAGAGAGACAGAGAGAGAGAGAATGCATGTGTGCGTGCGTGTATGTGGGGTTTTTTTTGTTTTTGTTGTTGTTTGTTTGTTTGTTTGTTTTTGTTTTGTTTGTGTGTGTGTGTGTGTGTGTGTGTGTGTGTTTATTTGTGTGTTTGTTTGTGTGAGCGCGTGCGCGCGCCCGCGTGCGCATGTATATATGTGTGTGTGTGTGTGTGTGTGTGTGTGTGTGTGTGTGTGTGTGTGACACAGACAGACAGACAGACACACACACACACACATATATACATATATATATATATATATATATATATATATATATATATATATATATCAACAACAGTAGGCTCTTCATGTCTTTAAAACTTGTATTCTAAGTACCCTTGCCTGCAGAAGCTGTTTTTACAGCGAAAATTTGCTGCTTTTTTTAGGATACAAGAAGAGCCAACTGTTGTTGATATTCTGAAATTTTACTGGTCTTGCCTCAGTGCTTTCTGCAAGGAGCGGAGCCCAGGACACGAAGAGAGTGTGAACTATATGTAGAGAGAGAGAGAGAGAGAGAGAGAGAGA
>NC_134897.1:26264674-26274674 GCF_041734735.1 Babylonia areolata | reverse complement strand
CGCACGCACCACATGCACACACACACCACATGCACACGTGTTCAGAAAAGGGTTTTGAGAGAAGAGTGGGTTGTCAAGGAATTCGATTGTCAGTGATGCAGGAGAGAAAGGGGAGGGGAGAGGGAGAGAGGAGGGCGGCAGACAGACAGACAGACAGACACTCACACACACACACACACACACACACACACACACACACACACACACACACACACAGATGTTGGAGACATAGACAGACATGGAAAAGGCATTGACAGGTATATATATATATATATATATATATATATATATATATATATATATAGAGAGAGAGAGAGAGAGAGAGAGAGTGGGGGAGAGAGAGAGAAAGAGAAACAGAGAGACAGACAAAGAAATAAAGAGAGAGACAGAAACACAGACACAGAAACATACAGGCAGACAGACAAACAGAGAAAGAAGGAGACAGATATAGAGAGAAAAAGAGGCACACACACACACACACACACACACACACACACACACACACACACACACACACACTCACACACACACACACACAGAGAAACGAAGGGAGGTAGGTGTACTTGTGTCGATCCTGTCGTGTTGGCTTGAGGCACGTGCACAGCTTGCAGGACGCTGATTGGTCAGCGGCTCTGGCGGCCACCGTGGCAAAGGCAAGACGTTTAAAAGTTGATATGGCAGTCTCCCTCTCTCTTCAACTTCCCCCACTTTTTCGCTGTGTGCTGCGCAGACCACATCGGTCACCCACCAAAAAAAACACATCCCCCAACCTTCAGGTAAGTGGAGCAGGAATTGGTTGCATTGCTAGGGTGATAATTATGTGGGGTTAGTGAGTAAAAGTATCGTGGTCATCATTGTCATCGTTGTCATCATCGTCATCATCAATACCATCGCTTTCTTCTTCATCGTCATCATTATCATCATGATCAGCAGCAGCAGCAACAACAATAGTAGGAGTAGTGATATACTAATTGTGGTATTAGCAATATTAATGGTACACGATTCTCATATTCACTCAAAGAGAAGTGATGATTGTTTTACAGTTTGGCATTGACAGTCGTAGCATAAAAAGAAAGAAAAAACGTAGCAGCAACTATGATGTAAGTAAAATTAGTTGTGAAAATAGAAGCGATGATATTTTTTTGCGGAATCAGCAGTAGCAACAGCAGCAGAAACATTATCATTACCATTATTGTTATCATCACAAGGATCATAATCCTCATCATTGTCAGTGGTTGTAGTGGTAATAATAGTAGCAGTAGTAGCAGCATTAGTATCAATAGTACCATTAGCTGTCGTTTTTTTTAATTTTAATTTTATTTTATCTGTTTATTTTCTTATGATGTTTTTGGCTTTGTTGGTGATATTGTTGTCGGGGAGCTATTTCAGCATAAGGTTTGCTTTTAAACAAATAGAAATGGGAAAACGTTACGTATACGGGTTTCGGGAAGATGCGGGCATTATGTTATTGCTTCATTTTCTATCGGACTTTATCATTTTCTTATCGAAGTTTTTATGTCGTGTGTGTGTGTGTGTGTGTGTGTGTGTGTGTGTGTGTGTGTAGAGAGAGAGAGAGAGAGAGAGAGAGAGAGAGAGAGAGAGAGAGAATGGTAGGACTGGCTTACGTTAGACTTTTTTATGCTTAATTTCACAACTCTATCCAGCACCAGTTTCATATATATATATATATATATATATATATATATATATATATATAGAGAGAGAGAGAGAGAGAGAGAGAGAGAGAGAGAGAGAGACGTGATCCTGCGTTCACCAGTGATCAGGGTTTTTAATCCCTGTTTCGTCAAGGAACCTTCCTTTACATTTCCAGTCATAACCATTGTCCTCTTCCCCCTTTCAGGAAAAGAATCACTCGGCAAACAAAGCCACCAGCACCAGCACCAGCAGTAGTAACAACACGATGATGGCCTGGTTAGCAGCACTCGTCCTTCTGGCCACCTCATCAACCTGGCAGGCGGAGGCCGCCAAGTCCAAAACCCCTAAGCCGCTGATGTGGAAGCCGACGATGGTGAACGAGACGGTGACGGCGGAGGCGACCATGGACTTCCTGATCAAGAACTACGACGACAGCGGCGACCTGCACGGGCAGCTGAAGATCGGCCTGTTCGGGGAACGGGTTCCCATGACGGTCCTCAACTTTGTCGAGCTGTGCAACGGGGCCAAGAGACCATTTGTGAGTTGGTGGGGGGCGGGATGTGCTGACGGCTTTGGTTGTGGTGGTGGTGGTGGTGGTGTTTGTGTGTTACTGTTGGCGTAGGTGGTGGTGGTGGTGGAGGTGGTGGTGATAGTGTTTGTGTGTTGTTTGTGTTGAAGGTGGTGGTGGTTATGGTGGTTGTTGATGCGTTGTTATTGTTGTTGTTGATGGTGGTGGTTATGGTAGTGTTTTTATGTTGTTGTTTGTGGTGGTGGTCGTCGTCGTGGTGATGGTAGTTGTTGGTAGTGTTTGTGTGTTATTGTTGTTGAAGGTGGTGGTGGTTATTTTGGTTGTTGGTAGCGTTTGTGTGTTGGTGTCTTGTTGTTGTTGTTAGTGGTGGTGGTGATGATGATGGTTGTTGGTGTTGGTGATAGTGATGGTGGTGGTGGTGGTGGTTGTGATGGTGGTTGTGGTGGTGAAGGTGGTAGTGTTTATGTGTCGTTGTTGTTGTTGGTGGTGGTGGTGGTGAAGATGATGATGGTGATGGTGGTTGTGGTTGTGATGGTGGTGGTGGTGGTGAAGGTGGTAGTGTTTGTGTTTCGTTGTCGTTGTTGATAGTGGTGGTGGTGATGATGGTGATGGTGGTGTGCGGGGGCTTTGGGGGTGGGGTGGGGGGTGGGGGTGGGGGTTCTGGTGGTGATAGTTGTTGTTGGTGTTGGTGGAAGACTTTGGGTGTTGTTGTTGTTGTTTTTGTTGTTGTTGGTGGTGGCGGTGGTGGTTGGTGTTGTTGGTTGTGGTGTTCGTGTTGGTGGTAGTGTTGCTAGTATTGGTAGTTTGAGGTAGTGATGGTGGTGGTGATGTCAGTTTTGTGTTGTTGTTCTTGTTGTTCATCTAGTGTTGTTGTCGTTGGTAGCGAAGGTGGTTGTGTTGGTTGTTGTGTTGTTGTTGGTGGTGATATTGTTGGTGTTTTTGTTGGTGGCGTTGGTGTTGGTAATGTTGCTGTTCTGTTAAACAGTCCAATTTATCGGTCATTATAATATCGTCGTCTTTGATGAACAGACAATACATGAATAAACGACAATAAAGGACGACCAATCTATCGTGAAACAAATATGCTTGCAAGCAAAACGAAAAAGAATGGGTGGCGCTGTACTGCGGCGCTGTGCTTTTCCCGGGGGAGAGCAACCCGAATTTCACACAGAGCAACACGTTATGACAATACAATACAATACAATGCAATGCAATGCACTTAGATACTATTTTGCAATACAATATTGTACGGTAGTGAATAGTATGCACAACAGCGAATCTCTAGAAAATCTGTAATGGCAATGGTAGGCCATTGCATTGATAAATAAATGCTAGCAGCACATTGCTTTCACACTGTACATGCCATATTCACGTTTGACAGAAAACTGACTTTGAAACAACAGAGTGGGCAGTGTAATAAATGGATCCCCTCTCTGGCACATTTATGGATAAACTAAATGAAAAAACAATTTTTTTGTCATTCTTCAAAAAATACAAAACATAACACAAAATAATGAGAGATTATGTACACTTCCTAAAAAAAAGAAAGAAAAAAAGAGAGAACAACAAACACTTGTAAAAACTGTTCTTTCTACGATTCCATGCAGTACAGTGCAGTACAGTACAGTGCATTACAGTGCAGAACAGTACAGTACAGTACAGTAAAGTACAGTACAGTGCAGTACAGTGCATTACAGTGCAGTACAGTGCAGTGCAGTACAGTACAGTACAGTAAGTACAATACAGTTCAGTACAATAATCATTGTAGCTGGCTTGGGGGTGGCTATGATGAAATAATGAGGAGGAGGAGGAGGACAGTGATGGTGATATAATGACGAAGATGATGATGACGATGACGATGACGATGACTGGTTCCAGGGAGAACTGAAGTACTCAGGGTCCTACTGCCACCGGCTGATCCCCGACATGCACTTCCAGTGTGGGGACATCACCACAGGCGACGGCAACGGAGGTGAGCGGGGAGAGAGGGTGGTATGGAAATTTAGCTCTGCAATGAATGTTGACATGCCTCTCTTCTTTTCTTTAGCAGGGAGAGGGTGGTACGGAAATCTAGCTCTGCAATGAATGTTGACATGCCTCTCTTCTTTTCTTTAGCAGGGAGAGGGTGGTATGTATGGAAATCTAGCTCTGTAATGAATGTTGACATGCCTCTCTTCTTTTCTTTAGCAGGGAGAGGGTGGTACGGAAATCTAGCTCTGCAATGAATGTTGACATGCCTCTCTTCTTTTCTTTAGCAGGGAGGGGGTGGTACGGAAATCTAGCTCTGCAATGAATGTTGACATGCCTCTCTTCTTTTCTTTAGCAGGGAGAGGGTGGTATGGAAATTTAGCTCTGCAATGAATGTTGACATGCCTCTCTTCTTTTCTTTAGCAGGGAGGGGGTGGTATGTATGGAAATCTAGCTCTGTAATGAATTTGACATGCCTCTCTTCTTTTCTTTAGCAGGGAGAGTGTGGTACGGAAATCTATCTCTGTAATGAATGTTGACATGCCTCTCTTTTTTTTTTTTTTTTTTTTAGCAGGGAGAGGGTGGTACGGAAATCTAGCTCTGCAATGAATGTTGACATGCCTCTCTTCTTCTTTTTTTCTTCTTTTTAGCATGGAGGGGGTGGTACTGAAATCTAGCTCTGTACTGAATGTTGGCATGCCTCTCTTCTTTTCTTTAGCAGGGAGAGGGTGGTATGTATGGAAATCTAGCTCTGTAATGAATGTTGACATGCCTCTCTTCTTTTCTTTAGCATGGAGGGGGTGGTATGTAAATTTAGCTCTGCAATGAATGTTGACATGCCTCTCTTCTTTTCTTTAGCAGGGAGAGGGTGGTACGGAAATCTATCTCTGTAATGAATGTTGACACTTCTTTTCTTTAGCAGGGAGAGGGTGGTATGGAAATCTAGCTCTGTAATGAATGTTGACATGCCTCTCTTCTTTTCTTTAGCATGGAGGGGGTGGTATGTAAATTTAGCTCTGTAATGAATGTTGACATGCCTCTCTTCTTTTCTTTAGCAGGGAGAGGGTGGTATGGAAATTTAGCTCTGTAATGAATGTTGACATGCCTCTCTTCTTTTCTTTAGCAGGGAGGTGGTGATAGGGAAATCTAGCTCTGCAATTCATGTTATGTTTGTCTCCTTTCCAACAGTAGAAACGGGATGATACGGGAATCTAACTCTACAATTAACATATTTGTCTTCTTTTCTGTAGCAGGGAGGTGGTGATAGAGAAATCTAGCTCTGCAGTTCATGTTATGTTTGTCTCCTTTCCAACAGTAGAAACAGGATGATACGGAAATCTAATTCTACAATTAACATATTTGTCTTCTTTTCTGTAGCAGGGAGGTGGTGATAGAGAAATCTAGCTCTGCAGTTCATGTTATGTTTGTCTCCTTTCCAACAGTAGAAACGGGATGATACGGGAATCTAACTCTACAATTAACATATTTGTCTTCTTTTCTGTAGCAGGGAGGGGGTGATACGGAAATCTAGCTCTACAATTAACGTAGACATGTCTCAGTTCTTTCCAACAGTAGGGAGGGGTGATACCGAAATCTAACTCTGCAATTAACGTATATATCTCTTTTTTTCATTGTATAGGGGCTGATACGGTACTCTATATCTGCACTAAACAGAGATATGTTTCTCTTCTTTCCAACAGCGTGAAGGGGGTTATACGGTATTCTAGCTCTGCAATTCATGTTGATGTATTTGTCTTCTTTTCTATAGCAGAGAGGGGGTGGTACGGAAATCTGGCTCTGCAGTTAATGTTTATGTGTTTGTCTTCTTACCAACAGTAGTGAGTGTGCGATGCAGAATTATAGCTCTGCAGTTAACTTTGATATGTTTGTCTGTCTTCTTTCCCAACAGTCATTTGTTTCTAGGTCTGCTGTTAATGTAGATATATTTCTCTTCTTTTCTATGTGGAGTGATGGCCTAGAGGTAACGCGTCTGCCTAGGAAGCGAGAAAATCTGAGCGCACTGGTTCGAATCCCGGCAGAGCCGCCAGTATTTTCTCCCCCTCCACTCGACCTTGAGTGGTGGTCTGGACGCTTGTCATTCGGATGAGACGATAAACCGAGATCCCGTGTGCAGCGTTCACTTAGCGCACGTAAAAGAACCCACGGCAACAAAAGGACTGACCCTGGCAAAATTCTGTAGAAGGATCCACTTTGATAGGAAAATATAAAAACTGCAGGCAGAAAAAAAGGGTGCCGCTCTCATTGACGTATTTTTACTCATGTACACACACACACACACACACACACACACACACACATATGTCGTTGACAGACTTCCGCCCCCCCAACCCTCCCACCCTCCAGGCGTCATTCCATTGATGTCTTTTTTTTTCTCATGAACACACGCGTGATGACGGTCGTCCCCCACCACCGACCCCCACCCCCTCACCACGCAAGATCATTCCATTGACATAATTATTTCATTCACGTACACGTGTTGTTGACTGGGTCGTGTCCTCCCCCCACCCACAGGAGTCAGCATCTACGGCGACACGTTCAGCGACGAGAACCACGACATCGGGCACAGCGAGCGGGGCACAGTGTCCATGTCCAACCGAGGATTCAACACCAACGGCTCCCAGTTCTTCATCATCTTCCAGGAGATGCGAAACCTGGACGGCAAGCACGTGGCCTTCGGGCAGATCATCGACAAGGCCTCGCTGGTCAGTGTGGGTGGTGTGCAGGATGTTGGGGGTGGTGATGGAAGGCTGTGGTTGCAGTGGGTGGGGAAGGCTGTGGGATCAGTGGATGTAGGGAGTGGGAAAGGATGTTGTTGGGGGGGGAGGGGGGGGGGGGTCAGGGAGGCTAGGAGAGGCGAGGGGGTGGGAGGAGTTTGTGAGGTGGTGGTGGTGGTGGGATTCGTGATGTGAGGGTCTGATGGGTGGCGTGGTTGTGGTTGTCATGGTTGGTATTGTGTGTGTCTGTGCGTGTGTGGGGGTGGGGGGCGTGGTGTGTGTGTGTGTGTGTGTGTGGGGGGGGGGGGGGGGGGGGGGTAACGAGGAATAGTAGAATGTGCGTGCGTGTATGTGGTGCGGTGTGTGTGTGTGTGTGTGTGTGTGTGTGTGTGTGTGTCTGTGTGTGTGTGTGTGTAAGAGAGTCATTGAAGTCTCGTGTTAATTGACTGGTTGATTGAGGATGTACTTTTTAACGTCATTTCTGATTGGCTGATTCAGAGCGAACTATTTCTTACCATCATTTCTAACTGGTTGATTTTCAGTACACCTTTTTACCGTAATTTTCAATTGGTAGATTTGGGGGTTGCCCAGTTTATACCGTCAGTTCTGTGCCGTGCAGGACTTTCTGGATAAGATTAACCTGACCCCAGCAGACGACAGCTTCGTGCCCAAGAGGAGGATCAAGCTGGAGAGCTGCACCGCCACCATCCTCAAGAAGCCCCTCATCATCACGCGCAAAGCCAACTGGAAGAAAGATAAATTCGAATAGATACATTTCTTCATCTGTTATGTGAATCTTTGATGTTGTTAGTTCAGTGACTGTGTTTTGTTGTGTTTGTTTGTTTGTTTGAGTGATTGTTGGATGATATATGTAGATGCATGTATTCTCTTTGTTGATTTTTTGTTTGTTTAGTTTGTGTTGTTACTTGGAAACATTTTACAGTGAATTCATTCACGCAGCAGTTTTTGTTTGAAACGGTTTTACTTTTGTGGCGAAACTTTGTGCGTCGATAAGAATGTAGCTGATGGTGATGTATGTGTGTGTGTTTCGAGTTCGTTGGGATTTTCTTTGTATCACTTTGTAATAAATGCGCTTGCTTTGTTGAAAAAAAAAGTGTTTCGTGTGTGTGTGTGTGTGTGTGTGTGTGTGTGTGTGTGTGTGCGCGCGCGCACTGCATGGAAAATCTCAAAATTGGGCGAGTAACACAAGATAAAATCATCATGATAACCATCATTAAAAGATAAGAGATAAGCACCATGGCCATCATTATCATCAACACAGCGCACCACCATCAGCTTTATCATCATCAACAGCACCTGCAACAACAATACTACTACTACTACTAATAATAACAACAACAACAACAAAAATAATAATAACAACAACAATAATGATAATTAGAATAAGAATAATAACAATAATAACAGTAACTATAACAATAATAATAAAGATGACGGTGGTGATTTTGTCAGTTCTAGCAATTATATAATCTAAATATGATAATTTCATCATAGTTTTAGTTTCAACGTCACTGCTTTCGGACATACACGTTCAATCCATGTACGCTACACCACATCTGCCAGGCAGATGCTTGACCAGCAGCATAACCCAACACGCTTAGTCAGGCCTTGAGTGCTTGCATATATATATATATATATATATTTGTTTACCGATCTGAGTGGATGGATGCAGCATAATTTTGCCAGAGGACAACACTCTCGTTGCCATGGGTCCTTTTTCAGTGCGCCAAGTGCGCACTGCACACGGGATCTCGGTTTATCGTCTCATCCGAATGACTAGACACTCACTCCAGTCAAACTTGGCAGAAAGGGTGAGAGCGGGATTCGAACCCAGACTCTCACGGACTATCTGTATTGGCAGATATGTGTCTTAACCATTCTGCCACCTTTTACCTCTTCATGATAATGATTTAATCTGTGTAGCGCCTTTCAAAGCGTTGTACATTGTACAGCATGCATTTAAACACAACAACGACAACTTACACGAATAACCCTTCAAAGACATCCAGCCAAACACTCAAACACTACTTTACATATAAATCAGATACAAACAAAACAAAACAAAAGAACAAATGTGTGTGTTATTGCGTGTGTGTATGTGTGTGGAGAGAGAGAGAGAGAGGGAGGGAGAGAGGGAGAGAGAGATATATATATTATTTATGTGAATATGTATGCCTGTGACACAGTAAAAGAAACATACAGACCGAAGTAGAAAATGGGACTGTTTTGTGCAGAACTAAACTGTTCAGAAGGTTTTGGCCCTCACCGCAGGGCTACGAACATTACATCAGAGCTACGAACATCACACCAGGACTACGAACATTACATCAAAGCTACGAACGTTACCTCAGGACTACGAACATTACATCAGAGCTACGAACATTACCTCAGGACTACGAACATTACATCAGAGCTACGAACATTACCTCAGGACTACGAACGTTACCTCAGGACTACGAACATTACATCAGAGCTACGAACAATACCTCAGGACTACGAACATTACCTCAGGACTATGAACATTACATCAGAGCTACGAACAATACCTCAGGACTACGAACATTACATCAGAGCTACGAACAATACCTCAGGACTACGAACAATACCTCAGGACTACGAACAATACCTCAGGACTACGAACATTACCTCAGAGCTACGAACAATACCCCAGAGCTACGAACATTACATCAGAGCTACGAACAATAACTCAGGACTACGAACATTACCTCAGAGCTACATCAGCACAGGCACAGGAATAGAATATCCAGTTTAAGAACATCACAGTGTACTGATGATATCACGCCTGTGGAATGCCCAGAAAGGACACACATAGAAGTGTGTCCAATCAATGGTCCAACTGTAGGGCGCTTAACCCCTTATCTGCTGCAGACGTGAACGCTCGTCAGTGAAGACACTTTACAAGTCAGTACGTCAGTCACCACTCCGAAATTCTGAAACATATGCATGCACTCAAGAAATGACAAGAGCGTTGAGTTGTGCTGCTGTTAGGTATCTGCCTAGCAGATATGATGCATGTAGCGTATATGGATTTGTCCGAACGTAGTGAAGCCTCATTGAGACACTGAAACTG
>NC_134897.1:26242174-26257174 GCF_041734735.1 Babylonia areolata | reverse complement strand
GGCAGTGTAAAGTGGAGATGGGTGAGGGGGAAACCATGCAGAGAGGGAGGGGGGGGGGGTCCTGGGGATGAGGTCAGACAGTCATACACACAGACATACATACAGACAGGCAGGCAGATAAACAAGGCACACCAGGATCCCATCAGGACACTGGAGAGGCGACACCAGACTACCATCTACCGCCTTCGCACAGGACACTGCGGCCTCCGAGCACACCTGAAGAGGATTGGAGTGGCAACCACATCCCTATGTGATTGCGGCCAGGCTGACCAGACCCCATCCCATATTCTCCAAGACTGCCCCCTGTATGAGAAGATGCAGCAGCAGTCCTGGCCTGGGAGTGCTGACCTCAACACCAAGCTCTGGGGGACGGCAGCCGATCTTCACCGGACGTCCGAGTTTGTGGCATCCCTCGGACTTCGACCCTGACTGCGTAGCTGTCGAACGCAAAAGAAAGAAAGAAAGAAAGACAAAAAAGACAAATAACGCGAAGTACAGAATAAGACGGACAGAGACAGAGATGCGGTTCGGTTCGGTACGGTTCGGTTCGGTTCGGTTCGGTTCGGTACGGTTCGGTTCGGTTCGGTACGGTTCGGTTCGGTTCGGTTCGGTTCGGTTCGGTTCGGTTCGGTTCGGTTCGGTTACCCAAGGAGGCGTAACAGGGTTCGGACAAATTCATATACGCTACACCACACAAATCACACGCAAAGCAGATGCCTTACCAGCAGCATAACCCAACAAACTTATTCAGGCCTTGACAAAAAGAAGGAAAAAAAAAAAGAAGAAATAAAAGATGTCATCAAATTAATGACCAAATCAATGTAGAATAAACAAACAAATAAATAAATCTAATTAAAATAAAAAGAAATATAAAAAAAAGAAATAGAAGATGTCATCAAATTAATGACCAAATAAATGTAGAATAAACAAACAAATAAATCAATCTTATCAAAATAAAATGAAATAAAAAAAGATTAAAAAAAAAAAAAAAAAAGTAAGCAAATCGATAAAGAAATAAAATGAAATGTTTAAGAGAGAGAGAGAGAGGGGGGGGGGGCAAAGGGAGACAGAGAGAGAGAGAAGGAGGATGAGAATGGACGAAAGCTCTTTGTTTGTTGAGAGAACAAGGAATGAGCATATGATGTGTGTTTACATCCTGCCATCATAAACCATTGAAGTATCAATGAAACAAATCAAATCAAATCAAATCATACATATACACACGAAATGAAATCAAATCATACATATGCAAATCATACATATACACACGAAATGAAATCAAATCATACACGAAATGAAATCAAGTCACACATATACACATCACAATAAAAGACAGACAGATACAGAGAGAGGGAGACATAGACACAGACTCAGGGGCGGACAGAAGAACACAACACAACACAACACACACACACACACACACACACACACACACACACACACACACACACAGAGATAGATAGATATGCACACAGTGACACACACACATACACACATAGATAGATAGATAGATAGACAGATAGATATGCACACACACACACACACACACACACACACACACACACACACACACAGAGATAGATACATAGATACATAGATAGATATGCACACAGTGACACACACACATACACACATAGATAGATAGATAGATAGATACACACACACACACACGCACACACACACACACACACACATAGGAAGAAAGAAAGAAAGAAAGAAATATATATTTTTATATATATATATAGAGAGAGAGAGAGAGAGAGATTCAGGGACTGACAAGGACAGAGAAAAAGACAGAGGGTGGAAAGTGAAGGAGGGACAACAAATGAAGACAATACCCAGGCCAAAAAACATCGACAAATAAATAAGTCAACAAACAAATATATAGAATCACACGAACGACACAGTACAATACAATATACAATATATCATCACCATCATCATCATCATCATTATAATTATTATTATTATTATTATTATTATTATTATTATTATTATTATTATTATTATTATTATTATTATTTTTGTTTGTATATAGTTATTTCCATTTGGTGCCATTTAATTTGTCTTTATCTTTTTATTTTCTATTCATTTTATTTGTTTGTTGTTTTCTTCTTATGTTGAACATGTGTTGCTGCCAAAAAGAAAATCTCTTTACCAAAGTATAGACAATAAAGTTTGTGTATTGTGATTGGGTATTGTGTTGTTGTTATTGTTGGTTGTTGTTCCATTTGTTGTATGTCTCTTCTCTAGTACAGTCTCCAACAATTTTACCATCGTTATGTTATCATTTCCTTTTCACATTCTCTACCCACCTACGTTCCCATAATCATCAAATCATTATCGTTATCGTCATCGATATCATCTGATCGTTGCCGTCTTTCGTCATCAATAACTTTTGATGTCATCACATTTTCATTTTCATTTTCACGTCAGGAGTGAACATCACTTAACACCCCAACATAAAGACAAGGAAGAGGATTGTTGTCGTTCTAATTGTCATCATCTTCAGAGTAACACGTGTGTGTGTGTGTGTGTGTGTGTGTGTGTGTGTGTGTGTGTGTGTGTGTGACTGTGTGCATATCTATCTGTCTATCTATGTGTGTGTCACTGTGTGCATATCTATCTCTCTATCTATCTGTGTGTGTGTGTGTGTGTGTGTGTGTGTGTGTGTGTGTGTGTGTGTGTGTGTGTGTGTGTGTGTGTGTGTTCGTTTTTTCCCCCTGTACAGAAAGCGAGCGTCACGCAAGAGACGTTTTCCAGTGACTCTCACCTGACAACGTGTAAACATTTTTGGTGTAGAAAATCTAGCGTGGCCCCGCATTCTCCAGGTCTGAAAACGTGGCCACGGTTTCGATCCAGACTGCCGGCTGATGTCGCTGCGTGCAGGTGGCTGCTTTCTGATTGGTCAGACCGGCTCGCGCTGCCTCGTGGCATAGCCGTGAACTTTAAAACGTTTGAACGAAATTTCCACTTTCTCTCCGACCTGGGTTTGACGCGCTGACAAGGTGAGTGGCTTGTTCTCTGTCATTCATATTGTTAAGTGTTTCCCATTTCAACTATTGGTTCTTTTAATGTCAAGGAATTGTTTTTCCTGGTTGTTTAATTATATATGGATCATACTTAATAAACAAGGAAATTGTTGCGCATGATCATGCAAATAATTATATTGTAATCATAATAAAGTAATATCTTTTTGGAGCAAAAACAATTGTTAGAAATATCCCATTTATGTAACCAGATCGAACTCAGTAAAAATTAAAAATAAAACAACGAAAAAACCGCAACAACACGTTTTTTTTTATGTCTGTCGTGCGACGAACATAAGTTCTTGGATTTAAAACAGGCTTGAAGACGTTTATAGAAATAAACAGTGGACTATAATAGTTCTCAGAAAGTGTTCCTACACAACCACTTGAATGTCAGTGACTTTCACTGAAGCTTTCTTATGAGTACCGCATTCCAAACTGAGCCTTTTTTTCCCCCACAAAGCAATGACGAACAATGGACAAGTACAATAACTGTCACTTCTCAGCTGATATCTGGTTCTTTTTTTTACGACAGAGAGAGAGAGAGAGAGAGAGAGAGAGAGCTAACGATTACAATAACAAAACTACAACCAATTTGTTTATTGGGGGGAAGTGGAAAAACAAGAATACTTCTTTACAGCCAGCCTTCATGGCAAAGAGAAAAAAACGAATTATCGCAAAAACGATCAGAAAAATCATATAAATCATAGAAGAAAAAGAAACCCAGAGAGAGAGAGAGAGAGAGAGAGAGAGAGAGATACGGGGGACATGGGTGGCTGGGTGGGTAGAGTTTACAAAGGCCATCATTTTGCCCACATGAGAACACATACACATTGGAATTACGCCTACACAAAAAAGGCCCCAAAGGGAAAACAAGATTCAACAAACTTGGAAGAACAGATACTTCATCGACAATGGAATCAGCATCAGAAGGTTTGAAACAGAAAGCACACTTAAAAAAATGGGGGGTGGGAGACAAAAAAGACAAACAAAAAAAGACTCTTGAGGAAAATAAATAGTACGTCTGTCTTTATTGTATGGTAAAAAGGGAACTGGCAGAGTTGCTTGAAAATATATTTTTCTGATAGTTGAGTATGTTAAGCAATTTATAAGGAAGTGAACTTCAGTTCCTCAGTCGTTTCAGAACGTATAGCTTTTTTGCCGCTATTAGTTTTGTTTTGCCTTGTTATGGTGCTGGTTTTTTTGTTGTTTTGTTTTTGTTTTTTGTTGTGTTTTTTTTAAAATAACATTTTGCTGTATTCTATCGGGGCGTCGTGGTCGTGTTGGATTTCTGATCTCCTCTTCGCCGGTGACCCCAGTTCGTGACCTCGTTTCGGCATGTTTTGTGTTTTGGGGAAAGGCTTTTTACTCCGATTTTGCTCACTCCATCCGGATATAAACGGATGCCTGGCTCTGGCTGAGGAAGGCTGACACGGCGGAAGTAGAGGATTGGTCCCCGCCTTCCACTGTCGGTCCCTGGACACAGTGACAATGAATTAGCTGTCTGTATGGCCAGAAAAGGCTGTGATACCTTTGATGTTTTATCCTGGAAATAATGTATCTTTTAGTTCCTGTGGGATCATTTACAAAGAGATGAAACTTGACAATAGTCACTGTGAAATTTGTTAGTGATGTTTTGATGCTGTGATGTTTCGATGCTCATATTTTCCTCTTTACGGTCAATATTTGAATTTGCGGTTTTCTTCTTCGTTCGTGGACTGCGACTCCCAGGGCTTTTACCTGTATGACAGTTTTTACCCGGCCCGCCATGTAGACAGTTATACTCCGTTTTCGGGGGCATGGAGGGATGCATGCCGGGTATGTTCTTGTTTCCATAACCCACCGACCGCTGACGTGGATTACGGGATCTTTAACGTGCGTATTTGATCTTCTGCGTGTGTCTACACATGAAGAGACTAGCAGGTCTGCACATTATGTTGACCTGGGAGATCGAAAAAATCTCCACCCAATATCTACCAGACGTCGTGACCGGGATTCGAACCAGGGACTATCAGATTTAAAGTCTAACGCTTTAACCACTCGCCTGTTGCGCCGGTCATGCGATTTTGTTGAAAATGGTCACTTTGTTCCGGCTTTACGTTCCATTTTTGTTGAACAACAGCTGACCACGTCAACAATTTTATGAACGCTTATTTATCTCCCACCCCCTGCATACTGCAGAAGCCCCCCTTCCCCTCGTCCCCCCCTCCCCCCCCCCCCCCCCCCCCCCCCCCAACCCCCCTAAAGGAAAGACAGAAAAGTTGTGAGCCCTGCTTCCGGATGGATTTTCTGTCACCACCTCCTGTTACAGTTTACGGAAGTTTGCGACATGCCGACAGTCGTGCCGGCCTGATTACATCAGTGAAACACTACAGCTTACATTCGGGAACTCTCTCTCTCTCTCTCTCTCTCTCTCTCACGTCTTCCACCCCGACCTTCAGACAAACATAAATAGATAAAAACGTAACTGATTTTTTTTTTAAGAAATAAAAAAAAAAGACGTAGTTATGGATCCAGGCAAAATGTGGTTGCTTTAATTCACTTACGCCATCACACCTGTCAATAATGTGAACAGATGGCATGATACTAAATGTCTCACCAGCTGTTCGCGCTTGGACACTCCACCCCGCTACCCCCCCTCCCCAACACACACACACTTTCCTCCCCCCCTCCCCCTTTCTCTCTGTCTCTCTCTCTCTGGTTCCGCCTGTTTCACTATTTCTTTCTCTGTCTATATCTTTGTCTCTCTATGTCTGTATGCCTCAGTCTCCTTCCCCCCCACCTCTCTCTCCCTTTCTCTCTCTGACTGTCTCTTCTGTCTTTCTGTATCTCTCTCCCTTTCTCTCTCTGTCTCTTCTGTCTTTCTCTCTGTCTCTCTCTCCCTTTCTCTCTCTGACTGTCTCTGTTTGTTTCTCTGCCTGCTTTTGTCTTCCTGTCTGTCTCTGTCTATCTGTATGTGTGTGTCTCTCTCTTACACCCTGTTGGTTTTTATTTCTCTTTCCCTTTGTCTCCTTTTCAGTCTTTCTCTCTCTTTCTTTCTGTGTGTGTGTGTGTCTCTCTCTCTGTCTTTCTCTCTTTGTCTGTCTGTCTCTCTTTCGCTCTCTCTCGCGCTCTCTCGCTCTCTTACACATACACTCTATCTATCTGTCTATCTATCTTTTGTCTATCTGTTCATCTGTCACCCTCCACACTTTCTTTCAGTTTCCTTTGTCCTTCTGCATCCAGCCGACAGATACACACACAAAAAAACAAATCAACAACCACAAAACCACCAAGATGGCCGCCGTACGACTGCTGGTGCTGGTGACGTCACTGGTGACGCTGTGCACGTGCCACAAGAACTTCACGGTGACGTTCGTGGCCAAGCTGGAGCTGGAGGTGAAGAACTACAACGGGCAGGGTGACGACATCAGCCACGAGCTTGTCGTGGGCATCTTCGGCGACACGGCCCCCATCACCGCCCTCAACTTCAAGACCCTCTGCACAGGCTGGGAGAGGAACAGTGTAGGTTGATCAACGTGCTTTTGTGGTGGTGGTGTGTGTGTTTGTGGGTGTGTGTGTGGGGGGGGGGGGGGTGTGGGGGGGGAGGAGCTTGGGGGGAGGGAGGAGGGGCGAGGGAGGAGGCGGGGGGGGCGGACAAAGGGGGACAGGCTGGGAGAAGAACGGTGTAGGTTGATCAACGTCACTGGTGCTTTGTTGTGGTGGTGGTGGTGGTGGCGTGTCGTGTGGGTGTGGGTGTAGGGGGTGGGTGGGTGGGTGGGTGAGAAGCTGGAGTGGTGAGGTAGTGGTAGGGAGTGTAGGGGGGGGGGAGATTGATGAGTGTGTGTGTGTGTGTGTGTGTTAGAGAGAAAGAGGAATAGTCTGAGTGAGTGTAAAGGTAGGTGTCTGTATCTGGGTGTGTGTGCGTGTGTGTGTGTGTGTGTGTGTGTGTGTGTGTGTGTGTGTGTGTGTGTGTGTGTTACAGAGAGTGTACAAGTACGAGCACAGCTTCTGTCACCGCCTGGTCAAGGACATGTTGATGCAGTGCGGTGACGTCACCACAGGGGACGGCACTGGCTGTGAGTATTGACACTGGAGTCATTCCCCTTTGCCCGTCCATTCCTCATTGTGTTACCACAGCAACAGAAGATTGTGTGTGTGTGTGTGTGTGTGTGTGTGTGTGTGTGTGTGTGTGTGTGTGTGTGTGTGTTGTCGTTGTTTCTGGCTTTTTTTTTTTTTTTTTTTTTTTTTTTTTTCAACATTATTTCTGACATTGATGGTTAATGACGTAAAAACGATCATCATGATTTAATTTATAAGGGGCCTTTCCACATACCACATGCTCAGTTGCGTTGTTCAATGTAAACATCGACGTTTAAAACATTTATTTAAACACTAGAATGATTTTTTTTTAAGAAAGGAAAAAAGCATAGCCCTTTACACTCAGCCAACAAAACACTCGAGCACAAATTTATGCACACACACACATATGCAATACACACACACGCACACGCACACGCACGCACGCACTCACATATGTACGCACGCACACAGAGACACACACAATCATCACACTCATCACACATCATATTAATAATAATAATAATAATAACGATAATGACAGTTTCATAAAAAAAAAAATTCAGTTGCGCTGTACATTCATTCATTACTCCCCCTCCTCCTCCTCCACTTTCTTCTTCTCCTCCTCCTCCTTCTCCCCCTCCTCCTCCTCTTCTTCCTCCTCCTCCTCCTCCCCCTCCTCTTCCTCCTCTTCCTCCTCCTCCTCTTCCTCCTCCCCCTCCTCTTCCTCCCCCTCCTCCTTCTCCCTCTCCCTTCCTCCTCTTCCTCCTCCTCCCTGCAGCCATCAGCATCTACGGCAACCGCTTCAACGACGAGAACTTCCACATCAGTCACCGTGGGGGCGGCATCATCTCCATGGCGAACCACGGTAGGGACACCAACGGCTCCCAATTCTTCATCACCTTCGGCCCCTCACGCTTCCTGGACGGAAAGCACGTGGCCTTTGGCAAGCTGCTCAAGGGATATGTGAGTTCACTTTGTTGAATGGGTTGGGTTGGGTTGGGTTAGGTTCTGGTGTGGTGTGGTGTGGTGTGGAGTGGTGTGTTGGGTTGGGTGTGGTGTGGTGTGTTGTAGTGTGCTGTGGTGTGTTGTGTTGTGATGTGGTGTGCGTTGCGTTGCGTTGCGTTGCGTTGCGTTCCGTTATATTATGGTCTGTTGTGTTGTTCCATATTGTGTTGTGTTGCATTTGATTGAGCTGCGTTGCGTTGCGTTGCGTTGCGTTGCATTGTATTGCATTGTATTGTCTTGTCTTGTCTTGTCTTGTCACAGCAGGTTTTTGTGTGTGAAATCCTGTCCATTGGAACCTTCAACCAATGTGCTTCTGGAGTTGTATATAGGCATTTAGCTGCCGTGTTTCAGAATGCAAAAGTTTTACATTTTGGGATGCAAAATATTAACAGTTACTATATCTTTCAAAGCAAAATATGAAAAGCCTTGCTGCAGAACTAGAAATACTAACCGGTTCTTTTTTCAGAGCGTGGCTGGCATATGTTTCATAACGTAAAACTTTCACTTGACTTAGCATTGTGTTTCATAACGTAAAACTTTCAGTTGACTTAGCATTGTGTTTCATAGCGTAAAACTTTCAGTTGACTTAGCATTGTGTTTCATAACGTAAAACTTTCACTTGACTTAGCATTATGTTTCAGAACGCAAAACCATTAATCGCAAAAGTTTAGGATGTAAACCATTCATCGCCATGTTTCAGAACGTAAACCATTAACCTCCATGTTTCAGGACGTAAACCATTAAGCTCCATGTTTCAGAACGTAAACCATTAAGCTCCATGTTTCAGAACGTAAACCATTTAGCTCCATGTTTCAGGACGTAAACCATTAAGCTCCATGTTTCAGAACGTAAACCATTAAGCTCCATGTTTCAGAACGTAAACCATTTAGCTCCATGTTTCAGAACGTAAACCATTAACCTCCATGTTTCAGGAGGTGCTGAAAGCCCTCAACAAGATGGGTCCTGGCGAGGACTACGCCACCCCAAAACGACCAATCAGAATCAACGGCTGTGAGATCGAGGACAGGAACCTGGAACTCAGCGAGAAGCAGATGGAGAAGCATGAGGATATAGACAAATAAATCATTCCTCCGTCACGTGTTTTGTATGCGAACAGAAAGAGAAGTTGGGTTGTTGTTTTTTGTTGTTGTTGTCGTCGTATTTTTTTTGTGTTTTTTTTTAATTTGTTTGTAAGAGGATGGTGCAGAAGTAGGCTGAACCTAAGGAACTTATTCATCACGTGTTTTGTATTACATAAGACAAGAATGAAAGCTTATTTGTTTGTCTGTTTCTGAAATAGTTTAAGACGTGTGCTTGCTGCTTGTCTTTGTATGCTTACTTATTTGTTTGATTTTTAATCACTTTCCTTTACTGGCAATTCAGTTGTTGAATATTTGATGTATGAAACAATGATTTTTTTTTTTGTGCTGATCATGATCTTAACGCATAATTCCGATTTGGGTGTAATGTGTTGGTTGCAAGTAAGATCTAAGAAAGTATATCCATAACACTGTTCGACTTTTTTTTTTTTTTCCAGCGACAATTCATTGAATTTCAAAGGGCGTGTTTGTTCACACGAAAATTACCGTCTTTTTATTTTCTCTTGTGGTCTTATACAAATAAACGCGTAATTATTCACTTCGAAAATGATCACTTGCACATACCAGTAAATTGTGCCCAAACGAAGACATATTTAAAAAAGAAATGCTTTAATGCAAGAACAGACACACAAATGCGCGCGCGCGCACACACACACACACACACACACACACACACACACACATGTATTGATAAATAATAACACAATAGATAGCATTCAAGAGTTATTGAAGAAACTACTACAGTTGATAACACCAGGGTCGCGGCCTGCATTGGATGAATATCATTGTATTCCCTGCCTTTTCTTTGCCTTCATGATCGCGGCAGCAATGTACTTAAAAGATACAAGATGGGGGCTGAAACTGACCAATGAAGTCTGGCCGTTCATTCTCATTAATTATGTATGCATAGGTCTAGAGAAAACATGGCGTTCAAGTCCAAATCGAGGTGGTTATGTTTGTTTGTTTGTTTGTTTGTTCGTTTGCGTGGTTGTGACTGGTTGGTGATTTTCTTCCTTTGTTTGTGCTCTTATGAAGAGAATAGTTCTTGGTGATGAATATTTTTACAATAAAAAAGTGTCTCGACAGTGAGCTTGGTCTTTGTGTGTGTATGTGTGTGTGTGTGTGTGTGTGTGTGTGTGTGTGTGTGTGTGTGTGTGTGTGTTTGTGTGTGTGTGTGTGTGTGTGTGTGTGTGTGTGTGTGTGTGTGTGTGTGTGTGTGTGTGTGCATCTGTGCGTCTGTTCGTTTCCTCTTCGTTTTCAGTTCTTTGTCTTTCTTTTCTTCTTTCTTTCCATCCCATTATCTTTGTTGGACTTCCCCTACCTTACATGATTGTCATGACCAACGCAAACCCACTGATTTTATTTTGGCTTATCGAGAGCCTTAAATCACCAGCCTGCATGAACACACTTAGCCTCCAACATGTATTTTCAGCGACAATACGTACACGGTATGGGGTTGACAATGAACACACACACACACACACACACACTGACTGACTGAAACCATTTATTGTCAGATTAACTGTTTGTTGTACTGACATTTTCGCAACCATTTGAATAAAATATTAACTGAGCAACACAAGGAAATTCTGATTTGCGGGAAGGTATGATTTATTAAAAAAAACACAAAAAAAAACCAAAAAACAAAACAAAAAAAACAACAACAACAACATATTTAACAAATCAAGTTTCCAAATTTCATTAATATCATTATCTCCAAAAAATATTCTAACGCACACACATATTCACATACGTGTCTCCCCCACCCTCTCTCTACATACATCCATGCATGCACACAAACACCCATTATAATTCCCCCACCTCATTCCCCTGCCCACTCACACACACACACATACACACACACACACACACACACACACACACACACACACTCACACTGTCTCTCACTCTTTCTCATCAAATTTAGGTTTCGTAATGTAATCAAGACGACATATTACATGTTAGGGTCGAACAGTTCCACTAATTAGAATAATGGGAACTTTGCTCTACATGTAAATCTGACGCTATCACCCAAAACGAAACACTACTTTGGATTAAATAAAACAGAGGGGAACCTCTGCAGCAGAAGGGGGATGAAACAAATTAGAAAAAACCGACCAACTGGATGGCTTTTAATTAGGTCAACTGCGGTTTTTGTCAGAGACCAACCATTTTCTTTGCTAGGGTGAAAAACGCTGGACATGGCGAATGGAAGATTAAAGGATGTAATCATATCATGAAGGGGTTTGAAATGTAAATGAGTATCTGGACATTCGAGCAAAAAATGTGAGATGTCAAGGGTCTTACCACAAATACATAGTGGTGACGGTTTCAAAAATCTGCATAACCATGCATTAGTTCTTAGCCTGTGTGTCAAGTTTCTTGTGGAAATTGATCCTGGGGGGTTAGTGCCTTTTCTTACTGGAAGAGAGAGATCCCACCAGAGCTTCTTTTTTTTATAGTTTTTCTAAGAACTGTCTCTGTCTGAAATTCCAGATATATGTTGAAAGAATAGTACAGGCTTCAGAAACAGAAATAGGAATATTGTGATTGATTGAAACTGAATTGTTCGATGCCGCTTCCTTGGCACAAAAATCGGCCATTTCGTTGCCACGAAGATTAGAATGTCCAGGAACCCACAAGAGTGAAATGTCGAAGCCTCGCATTATTAACTGGTGGATTAAATACAAAATTTCGTACATAATATCTGCTCGTTCAGATGAAGATTGATTATTTAAAGCCATCAATGCTGATTTTGAATCAGATAGTATAAGGATTTTTGCAGGCACAAGAGGGGTATCACTAAAAAAAAAGGTGAAAGCCATCAGAATTGCAAACAATTCAGCAGTAAAAATTGAACAACCTTTATTTAAGTGGAATCTCTTTTTAATGTTAAGCTCGGGGATTACAAAAGCGGCTCCAACTTCAGAGTTACTACTGATTGATCCATCTGTGAAAACACGGAGGTAATATTTGAAATGTGTATTAATTAGTTCTTTCGGGATGTATGACAGCACTGATATTCGACAAGAAAATGCTTACAATAAACACACAGACCGTGCTGATGTATGTAAACGAGAAGACTTGTATTCGGTAATGCCCTCCACAATGAAGCCAGAGTCCTCGGATTTCAGTCCTACACAGACAATGCAAAATTCTGTAAAAGAAAAATCCACTTTGTTAGTAAATATATACACCTGTAAGCAGAAAAAGACCCCCCCCCCCTCCCCCAACTGGTGGCGCTCTCACTGTAGCCACGCGCTCTCCCTGGGAAGAGCAGCCCCAATTTCACACAGAGAAAATTGAATATACAACAGAACAATGCAATACAATACAATACAATACAATACAATACAGTACACCAAACACACAGACACAGTTGAAAAAACAAGAAAGAAAGTGCGTGCTGCACACGGGACGTCGATTTATCGTTTCATCCGAATGACCAGACACTCAGTTTGATTTTCTAGGAGAAAGGGTGAGCGCTGTATTCAAACCAAGACCCTCACGGACTCTTTGTATTGACAGATGAGCGTCTTAACCATTCTCCCACCTTCCTCCCAAAGTAAACACACACTTTGTGTGCTAATGTTGTAGTTTCGTCAAGTGTATGGGTTTTGTCTGTCTTTGTTTTTTTATTCGGTTTATTGTCTCATCCGAATGACTAGACACTCACTCCAGTCAAACTTGGGAGAAAGGGTGATACCCTGATTCAAACTCAGACCCTCAGGGACGCCGTATTGGCAAATAAGCATCTTAACCATGATGTCACCTTCCTCCTGAAGATGAACTGATGACATCACCAATAAACAAGTGCCCCAAAAGGGGCAGGAAACCAAAAACAAAAAATACCAACAACAACAAAACCAAACCGGTCTAAAATCAATGGTATCTTAAGATGAAGATAAAAGCGACGTTTCGAGTCATAAACCCTTTGTCAAGTGGAGAGGTTATATTGACATGCTTTTTTTCTTTTTTAAACAAAACTGAAATCTTTTTTTTTTCTATATGTAACACACACACACACACACACACACACACACACACACACACACACTTGACAAAGAGTTTATGACTCGAAACGTCGCTTTTACCTTCATCTTCAGATACCTTTGATTTTTAACCATTTTTTACCATTTTAACCTCGTTTTAAAAGGTCCAGCAGTCACCATTTGTTCATCTGAGATGGAATGACAACATTTCAGAATGAACGGGAAACTGCAGGTTTGCAGTGACCCAGGCTTTGACACACAGCCAACAGGCCTAGAGGAATCTGGTGAACAGTTAATCAGGGCTGCGTCCCGGTGACTCTTCACAGAGTTCAGGGAGAAGAAGAAGGGGGGGGGGGGGGGGATGTATGACAGCCAATCAGATTGCGTGATGTCCGTGCTTCAGTGTGTGTGTGTGTGTGTGTGTGTGTTCGTTCTTTTGTTTAACGTCTTTTCACTAGTGATATTAGACTAGATGAGGGTAGGAAAAAATTCGAGGGGTAGGGGCGTGGGGGAGGGGTGGCGGGGGGTTAAGGGGGGGGGGGGAGAGAAATTACTGTGTACGCATAAGAGTAAGTGAAAGTGTGTGTGCATGCGTGTATGCGCGTGTGCGCGCGCGCGTGTGCGTGTGTGTGTGTGTGTATGTGTGTGTGTATGTGTGTGTGTGTGTGTCACATATAGAAAAAAAAATGATTCATTTAAGTTTTGTTTAAAAAAAAAAAGCATGTCGATATAACATATTTCTAATGAAAAACTAACAATTATAACAGCGAACCAACTGAACTATTATACAAGGAGTTGAAAAAGTCATACATTAGCAATGGACTGCTGAAAATTGTCAACACTGAAGATGATTTCAGTTCAGGGATTTGAGACTTTAACATATCGCAAGTTAGTACATGATCGGCTGTTATGTGAGCACCACAAATGCCAGAAACATTACTGACATACTTGGCCTTAAAAATATTCATTTTCCATCTTCAGATTTAGAGAAATGATATAATGATTTGCCTCTTATGAAAATCATTTTGGTAATGTTTTCCCATGGAACCATGCATTTTCTGTATAATTATTCTTATGTAATTCCGAGTTACCGTTGTTTTTTTTCTTCAAGCTGAAATTTTGACCATTGGACTTTTTCTACCATGGTGTAACATTCCTGTAGTGAAAGCCAAATATTTAAATCTAACTTCTTCATGGAACTTCTAGCTCCTTTTTTTTAGCCAAAATGTCAACTTTTTCATTATAGTAAAAACCGCAATGAGAAGGAATCCAGCGAAAGGTTAGTAAGAGTTCGTGAATCAAATAGTTGATTTCAATGAGTTCATACCAAACCGTTTCTTTCAGAAGTTCAACAGCGTGAAGAACTGATTTAGAATCAACACAGAATAGAATATGAAATAGTGTGTGTGTGTGTGTGTGTGTGTGTGTATGAAAGAGAGAGAGCGAGAGACAGGAGGTGAGACAGACAGAGTGTCTGCCCGATCGCGTGTACATGTACATGTGTGTGAATGTGTGTGCGCACGCACACAGGTGTGTGTGTAAACGTGTGAGTCCAACTAATGCCCCAGCAGCCGAATGGTGCCCAGTAACGGATGGAATACGTGTGCCAAGCATGCAGGACGTGACGTGACGTGTTGGCACACTTGGCCTACCCGTTTGTGTGTGCGTGCGTGCGTGTGTGTGTGTGTGTGTGTGTGTGCGCGCGCGTATATGTGTGTGTGCGTGCGTGCGTGTGTGTGTGTGTGTTTGTGTGTGTGCGTGCGTGTATTTGTGTGTGCGTGCGTGTGTGTGTGTGTGTGTGTGTGTGTGTGT
>NC_134897.1:26214674-26234674 GCF_041734735.1 Babylonia areolata | reverse complement strand
TCAACTTCTTTCACATTAAATCTCTCCATACGAACGGCGAAAGAGACGACGTTAACAGCGTTTCAGCCCAATTACCATCATCAAAATATTGCAAGCGGAAGGCTCTTATACTGAAGAGGTGAATGTTGACAAAGAATTCCACAATTCTGACGACGGAAGCTAAAGGTTGGGTCATTCAGACACCCACTGGACATCCGAGGGGTCTGTGTAGAGGAGAAGAGAGGACTGGCCGTACAGAGTGAGTTAACCCCTAGACTAAAAAGCAAGGCGGCAGAATGGTTAAAATGCTCCTCTGCCAATACAGTGTCCGTGAGGGTCTGGGTTCCATTCCCGCTCTCACCCTTTCCACCAAGTTTGACTGGAAAATCAAACTGAACGTCTTGTCTTTATGATGAGACGGTAAACCGAGGTCCCGTGTATAGCAAGCACTTGGCGCACTGAAAAAGAACCCGTGGCAACAAAGGTGTTGTGCTCTTTCAAAATTCTGTAGAAGAAACCCGCTGTGATCGGTGCACAAATATGTATGCATGCACTCAAGGCCTGACTAACCGCTATGGGTTATACTGTTAGTCAGGCATCGACCTAGCAGATGGGGTGTAGCGTATATGGATTTTTCCGAATGCAGTGATACCTCCTTGAGAAACTGAAAATGGTAAAAAAAAAAGAAGAAGATAAAGAACCCCTTGATTGCTGCCGAGAAGCATGTTTGTCAGAAAGAGGCTGTCCCTTCACTGAGATAGGATCAAGGTTCCAGGTCAGGATGTCAGCCACCATTCTATATTCTGGTCTTCCTCCTCTTGGGAGTTTCACTACCTTTGGTCAGCACAACCAGCTGCACTCCATAGTGACGGGCGCAATAGCCGAGTGCTTAAAAAGTGTTGAACTTTCAAACTGAGGGTTCCGGGTTCGAATCTCGGTAACAGTGCCTGATGGGTAAAGGGTGGAGATTTTTTTCCGATCTCCCAGGTCAACATAACATGTGCAGACCTGCTTGTGCCTGAACCCCCTTCGTGTGCATACGCAAGCAGAAGATAAAATACGCGCGTTTAAAATCCTGTGATCTAAGTCAGCGTCCGGTGGGTTATGGAAAGAAGAGCATACCCAGCATACCCACCCCCAAAACGGAGTATGGCTGCCTACATGGCGGGGTAAAAACGGTCATACACGTAAAAGCCCACTCGGGTACATACGAGTGAACGTGGGAGTTGCAGCCCACGAACGAAGAAGAAGAAGAAGAAGTATTCCACAGAAAGCGCACGAAAAGAGGAATATGCATTTAATTACTAATGCCACAATGACAGCGCTTCCGCTATGTTCAGCAGTCAAAGGGTTAAACAGTTTGCTCTCTCTCTCTCTCTCTCTCTCTCTCTCTCTCTCTCTCTCTCTCTCTGTCCCTGTGTCCATGTAGGCTTGTAGCGTGTCTGTCCCTTCTCTGTCCCCCTTTTCCTAACACGTGTAAGTTCACACCTTGTCTGGCCCATGGTCGATACAGTCCAACGTGTGCACTTTTTCTCCCAAAGTGAATACGAGAATCCGGCATGTTTGTGCTGATTTTCTTTGCGTGATAACTGCATAACTGTTGTTAGTTTACGGCCATGTCTCTCTCTCTCTCTCTCTCTCTCTCTCTCTCTCTCTCTCTCTCTCTCTCTCTGTCTCTCTCTGTAAAAACAGAAATATATGAGAGAGAGAGAGGGAGAGACACGCGCACGCGCCCGCACACACACACACACACACACACACACACACACACACACACACACAGAACCCCAAGTGACCCAGACTTACCCGCCCCTTTTTGTGTCCTTTGGCAAGGGCGACAAAGTTGAGGCAGGTGATGGGAGTGATCTCCCCGAAGCAGGCAATGGTGATGCGGCCTTTGGTCGGCTCCTCTTTCTTGGTCTTGCCGCCGATGGTGACGTCAAAATACACCTCCTCCGTTACCATATACTTCACCTCTTCTCTGCACACGCAAAAAACCATTTCCGATTTACAATTTTTTAAGGACAACCTAAAAACAAAACAGAAATCATCTCTAACAGTTCCCATATCACACTCCTTGCAAATTGTTATTTCACCTCATCTCTGCACGCACAAACAATTCCGAATGACAATGTTTTCAGGGCAATCTAAAGACAAAACTAAACTCATCTCCAACAGTTCTCATATCACACTCTTTGCAGATTCTGTTTCCTTTGTCTTTGCCTTCTCTTCTTCCTGTTTGTGACCCTCCACCACGTGGTCGATTTTAGTTATTGATATATGATTACTGCAATGAAACTTTAGCCAAGGATGTATGTGTCTGGAAGTTGTTAGATATTCGTTTTCTTGACAAAACTTGTTTGATGCTCCTATAAAACAGATATATAGTACTCTCTTCAAGCGATTTTCTCCAAGACTGAACGTGAACATCTTGTTGACATTTCGGCAAATGAAATCCTTATTATGTCGTGTCGTTGCTGTTTTTCTCGTGCTGCACACAATTATATACGGTCCGTGATTTTTACCACCACCCCGCCCTCCATTAGATCTTGAGTAGTGGTCTGGGCGCTGGTCTTTCGAATAATATGATAAATCGATGTCCCGTGTACAGCATGCATTTAGCGCACGTAAAAGAACCCATGGCAATAAAAGATTTCGATATATATATATATATATATATATATATATATATATATATATATATATCGAAATCTTTTGTGACATCAACTAATACAAAACAATGCAATACAATATACCACGTTGCATTATACTGCAATGCAATGCTATAGAATACAAGGCCATACTTGACTGGTCGAAAATGATAAAAACATAAAGATAATCGGACTGGGGCTACCATTGATGCAGAACTTTGCCAGAGGACAACACTCTCGTTGCCACAGGTACATTTTCAGTGCGCTAAGTGCGTGCTGCACACGGGACCTCGGTTTATCATTTCATCCTAATTACTAAACGCTCAGTTTGATTTTCCAGTCAAACTTGGGAGAAAAGGCGAGAGCGGGACTCGATCCCAGACCCTCACGGGCTCTCCTGTACTGGAAGATGAGCGTGTTAACCATTCTGCCACCTTCCTCCTCCAAACAACAGGCCACCCAGCCCATCAGCCAACCAACAGGTCACCCAACCCATCAACCAACCAACAGGTCACCCAACCCATCAACCAACCAACAAGTCACCCAACCCATCAACCAACCAACAGGTCACCCAACCCATCAACCAACCAACAGGTCACCCAACCCATCAACCAACCAACAGGTCACCCAACCCATCAGCCAACCAACAGGTCACCCAACCCATCAACCAACCAACAGGTCACCCAACCCATCAACCAACCAACAGGTCACCCAACCCATCAACCAACCAACAGGTCACCCAACCCATCAACCAACCAACAGGTCACCCAATCCATCAGCCAACCAACAGGTCACCCAACCCATCAACCAACCAACAGGTCACCCAACCCATCAACCAACCAACAGGTCACCCAATCCAATCAACCAACAGGTCACCCAACCCATCAGCCAACCAACAGGTCACCCAACCCATCAACCAACCAACAGGTCACCCAACCCATCAACCAACCAACAGGTCACCCAACCCATCAACTAACCAGCAGGTCACCCAACCCATCAGCCAGCCAACAGGTCACCCAACCCATCAACCAACCAACAGGTCACCCAACCCATCAACCAACCAACAGGTCACCCAATCCAATCAACCAACAGGTCACCCAACCCATCAGCCAGCCAACAGGTCACCCAACCCATCAACCAACCAACAGGTCACCCAATCCAACCAACCAACAGGTCACCCAACCCATCAGCCAGCCAACAGGTCACCCAACCCATCAGCCAACCAACAGGTCACCCAACCCATCAACAACCAACAGGTCACCCAACCCATTAACCAACCAACAGGTCCCCCAACCCATCAGCCAACCAACAGGTCACCCAACCCATCAACCAGCCAACAGGTCACCCAACCCATCAACCAGCCAACAGGTCACCCAACCCATCAACCAGCCAACAGGTCACCCAACCCATCAACCAGCCAACAGGTCACCCAACCCATCAACCAACCAACAGGTCACCCAACCCATCAACCAACCAACAGGTCACCCAACCCATCAACCAACCCACAAGTCACCCAACCCATGAACCAACCAACAGGTCACCCAACCCATCAACCAACCAACAGGTCACCCAACCCATCAGCCAACCAACAGGTCACCCAACCCATCAACAAACCAACAGGTCACCCAACCCATCAACCAACCAACAGGTCACCCAACCCATCAACCAACCAACAGGTCACCCAACCCATCAGCCAACCAACAAGTCACCCAACCCATCAACCAACCAACAGGTCACCCAACCCATCAGCCAACCAACAGGTCACCCAATCCATCAACCAACCAACAAGTCACCCAACCCATCAACCAACCAACAGGTCACCCAACCCATCAGCCAACCAACAGGTCACCCAACCCATCAGCCAACCAACACGTCACCCAACCCATCAGCCAACCAACAGGTCACCCAACCCATCAACCAACCAACACGTCACCCAACCCATCAACCAACCAACAGGTCACCCAACCCATCAGCCAACCAACAGGTCACCCAACCCATCAACCAACCAACAAGTCACCCAACCCATCAGCCAACCAACAGGTCACCCAACCCATCAGACAACCAACAGGTCACTCAACCCATTAACCAACCAACAGGTCACCCAACCCATTAACCAACCAACAGGTCACCCAACCCATAAACCAACCAACAGGTCACCCAACCCATCAGCCAACCAACACGTCACCCAACCCATCAGCCAACCAACAGGTCACCCAACCCATCAACCAACCAACACGTCACCCAACCCATCAACCAACCAACAGGTCACCCAACCCATCAGCCAACCAACAGGTCACCCAACCCATCAACCAACCAACAGGTCACCCAACCCATCAACCAACCAACAAGTCACCCAACCCATCAGCCAACCAACAGGTCACCCAACCCATCAGACAACCAACAGGTCACTCAACCCATTAACCAACCAACAGGTCACCCAACCCATCAGCCAACCAACAGGTCACCCAACCCATAAACCAACCAACAGGTCACCCAACCCATCAACCAACCAACAAGTCACCCAACCCATCAGCCAACCAACAGGTCACCCAACCCATCAGACAACCAACAGGTCACTCAACCCATTAACCAACCAACAGGTCACCCAACCCATTAACCAACCAACAGGTCACCCAACCCATCAGCCAACCAACAGGTCACCCAACCCATTAACCAACCAACAGGTCCCCCAACCCATTAACCAACCAACAGGTCACCCAACCCATTAACCAACCAACAGGTCACCCAACCCATCAGCCAACCAACAGGTCACCCAACCCATCAACCAACCAACAGGTCACCCAATCCATCAGCCAACCAACACGTCACCCAACCCATCAGCCAACCAACAGGTCACCCAACCCATCAACCAACCAACACGTCACCCAACCCATCAACCAACCAACAGGTCACCCAACCCATCAGCCAACCAACAGGTCACCCAACCCATCAACCAACCAACAGGTCACCCAACCCATCAACCAACCAACAAGTCACCCAACCCATCAGCCAACCAACAGGTCACCCAACCCATCAGACAACCAACAGGTCACTCAACCCATTAACCAACCAACAGGTCACCCAACCCATTAACCAACCAACAGGTCACCCAACCCATCAGCCAACCAACAGGTCACCCAACCCATTAACCAACCAACAGGTCCCCCAACCCATTAACCAACCAACAGGTCACCCAACCCATCAGCCAACCAACAGGTCACCCAACCCATCAACCAACCAACAGGTCACCCAACCCATCAGCCAACCAACAGGTCACCCAACCCATCAGCCAACCAACAGGTCACCCAACCCATCAGCCAACCAACAGGTCACCCAACCCATCAGCCAGCCAAGCAAGCCACCAAAGAGGCGGGCTGTCCCTCACTTGTCAGTGGCTTTCTGCTTTGTCCTGTCGTCCACGTCCTGGCCCTTGTCCCGCACCAGGTTGTACTTGTCCTCCTCCAGACCGTCCGCATCGATCTTCTGGGCCCCCGTCCTCGTCACCACCACCACAACCACCACCAACACCCACCACCACAATCCACGGCTTTTGTGCAGCATGTTGTTTTGGGGTCTTCACGTCACCGCTTCAGTACAGCAAAGGGTCCGGGTGATGAGCTGTCAAACCTAAGACATATAAGACATATCTTGCTTTGATGTTTTCAGTTCAATATAGAGCCTTTCGTTTAGAAAAAAATCGTGAACAGGTAATACAGCTACATCGATGAGTGCTTTTTTGTGAATACTTTCCTGTCGTACGTGCAAATGCATTAATATGCACGCGTACACACAAAATGCTGTCATAACACAACGTGTGAGGATATAAACGAACAGACGAAGAAAGGCGAAAGCCATGCAGACAATAAAAGCAATAAACTAATGGTCGTTTCCAGAACAACACAAACCCATACTGTAGGAACAACAGAAACCGCATTATTGTATACGTGTATACAAAATGTAGCTTTGAAAGATGTAGCCAGCTATTTTCCCTAAAACAAAATGGCAGACATGTATATTGCTTCCGACTATGGAAACGAACCTTAGGGACACGCAAGCTGTTTGAAACACAGAAATTGGATAAGAAAAACAAAACAAAACAAACAAACAAAAAAACAAACAACAACAGCAAAAAGCCACGCTGCATGATTATCAAAACAACCCCCCCAAAAAAAAACAAGAAAAAACCCCCCAAAATCCAACAACAACACTCGTTGAAATACTTGATACTCTTTCATCTACATCTGTGTCACTGGCTCTAAAGCACTACAGATAAATCGTGTATCATATTGTATTGTATTAAGTTTTGTGACAATAGAGACTATGAAAATCGGGTTTCTCTCATCAAGGAGAATAGGTAGCCACAGTACAGCAACACCCATTTATCTTTTTCATTCTGTCTGCAAGTATATTTGTTTCACTGTTAAAGTAGATTTGTCCTCATCATTTTGCCAGGGACAACCCTTTTGTTGCCTTGTGTTCTTTCCACATGCGCTGAGCACACGCTGCGTCATCAGTGCTAACAAAAATACAAGCTTACTATAAGACGAACTGAAAATCTCCAGAAAATGCCTGATATCAACACAGTTACTGCTCTCACAGAGTTCGATTAGTATTCGGCTGATAGAAATAAACACCCTTTTTAAAACCAATGAGTATGCGCGGTGTATGCATCAATAAAACAGATCATACAATGGCGCGTGAAAATGAAAAGGGTAATAATAAAAAGGTTTTTAAAAAAATGATGATAAAAAGCAGGAGAAAAAGCTGAATTCGTTTCTTGTTAATTCAACCGACCAAATCATATTCTGGCTACAAACGAAATTTTAACACAGTATTGTCCACGAAGAAAGTCACTAGCGAAGACACTATGATCCTCAAGCTGAAACAATCTGTAAATCTGTAAATAGCTGCTTTGAATATCGTTTATGCTGCAATGTAATTAGAAAACTCGTGACAACGGTTTCAAAAAACAATCAAATAACGTTTCGAACCGCTAAAAGGTGCACACAATGTGAACGAGGAGAACATTCGTACCGAGTACATACTGGTACACTAAGGACTGAAACCAACAATCAATTTTAGTCTATAGGCCACAAAAGACGGCGTGATTCCCGTCTACGGTGCCAACCCGCTGTCTTCACCTCTCTGTGCTCTGTTCCATTCCAGTGCCGGCATCCAGCAAAATATTTCAAGACCTGCGCAAGGTTTTACACTGTTTACCAGAAACCACCCAAACACACAAAACTGATTTTAAATACAGCTCACAAAGTAAACCGGGTCATGATCGATATAACCCCATGCGAACCATTGATTCTGTCGGGTAGGCTACAATTATTTTAAGCTGACATGAACAGTAAACGTTGTACTCGTACAAAGAACGCGTTTAAAAGAGGTTATCCTCGGCTATGTTCCTTTCAAATGGCTACTTTTTGTTGTTGAGAACAATCTCGGTTGTTGAGATCAATCTTTTATCTTGGCCTACCTCTATCAAATAGCAAGATTATTAGTTCACCTTCCCCTCCCCCCTGCTTCCTCGCTATTTTAACGAACTGTTTAGAAATAATGAATCTCTCTCTCTCTTTCAATTTTCATGTAGTCCTTTCCATACTTTGCTATGAATGTGATGCTAATGATTTTTAGCCTTTCTCGTTTGACTTTATGTGATGTTATTTGCAATTAATTTGTTTACATTTACCCCAAATTTTCTCCTTTTGAGGGCTGGATGAAAAAAAAAAAATGTTGCTTGTTCTATTACTCTCAGAAATAAGATTAATTGATTCATTTACTCATTATCTTTTTCCGTGTTACACATACCGATAATGAAAGACCCGTCAGCTCAGTGCCAACAAAGGGACATAATCCTCGTTTGTTTTTTTCTCTCTCTCCCTGTACCTACAGGCAAGCAATTATCATTATCATTTCTCAACACATTTCGAACAGGTCATACCCCCGTAAAAAAAAAAAATCATTTTGTGTTAAATGTGGATATCATTTTTCACTTACCTGTGTGAACCGGCCTCCTGAGGCGAAGAAAAAGGAAGAGCGGTGAGAGTTGGTGACAATCTATATCGAGAGACCCTCGGTCCAATCAATGACACGTCAGTCAGTGTTGTTCTGCTCTGCCGGCGTGTCGACAACATGGCCGCCTGAGCCCACAAGCTGCCTACCCCCATACGATTTAAAAAAAAAATATATATATATTTTTTAATCCCTATCGACAACCCGAAAGCCAAGCTGCAGTCACTGTCACCACGCATGTTGTGGTGTCAAAGATGTCAACGTGTGAGCCTCTTGTTACTCTGTTTCATGTTCAGAGAGAAGGAGGGAGAGAGAGAGAGAGTAGCGATGGGATGGAAAGGGTGGGGGTGATGAGGGTCACAGGGAGGAACAAGAAGGAGACGGAAATTGGGGTGTGGGGGGATCTTCACCGAGTTAAATCCAGACAAAATTAGGAAGTTAAACAGTGGAGGCGGGGGATTACTAAATCAAAAACAACAACGATAATAATGATAACATTAACAAGGGGAAGAAGCTAAGTCAGGTCAAACTGTCATATAGAACACGATGTGCTGCGTACCTTAAACGTTTTCTGTTTTTAAGAGAGAGAGGGGAGGGGGGGGGGGAGCGAGGGGAGGGGGGTTGCGGGAAGGGAGGGGGTGCGGGGCTTGCGATCATGTTACTGCTGTAAGATTTTCACTTTTTATATTCCTGTCTAATTTTCATCCTTCGCTTCTTCCATTCTTTCGTTTGTTCTCCAGTTTTTATATTTCCCTTCGGTTTAATGATTTTTTTTTTTTTAGCACATCGGAAGGTCAACATAATGTTTCATACATGTTGATTAAACTCCCCATAATGTTTTAAGAGTTGTGTTAACTACCTATCAAACACACACACACACTGACTGACTGAAACCATTTATTGTCAGATTAACTGTTTGTTGTACTGACATTTTCGCAACCATTTGAATAAAATATTAACTGAGCAACACAAGGAAAATTCTGATTTGAGGAAGGTATGATTTAAAAAACAAAAACAAAAAAAAAAAAAAAAAAATAACAAAAAAAAAAAAAAAAAAAAAAAAAAAAAAAAAAAAAAACATTTAACAAGTCAAGGTACCAAATTTCATTAATATCATTATCTCCAAAAAATATTCTAACGCGCGCACATACTCACATACGTTTCTCCCCCACCCTCTCTCTACATACATCCATGCATGCACACAAATGCCCATTATAATTCCCCTACCTCATTCCCCTGCCCACTCACACACACACACACACACACACACACACACACACACACATATTCACACTGTCTCTCACTCTTTCTCATCAAATTAAGGTTTCGTAATGTAATCAAGACGACATATTACCTGTTAGGGTCGAACAGTTCCACTAATTAGAATAATGGGAACTTTGCTCTACAAGTAAATCTGACGCTATCACCCAAAACGAAACACTACTTTGGATTAAATAAAACAGAGGGGAACCTCTGCAACAGAAAGGGGATGAAACAAATTAGAAAAACCGACCAATTGGATGGCTTTTAATTAGGTCAACTGCGGTTTTTGTCAGAGACCAACCATTTTCTTTGCTAGGGTGAAAAACGCTGGACATGACTAATGGAAGATTAAAGGCTGTAATCATATCATGAAGGGGTTTGAAATGTAAATGTGTATCTGGACATTCGAGCAAAAAATGTGGGATGTCAAGGGTCTTACCACAAATACATAGTGGTGACGGTTTCAAAAATCTGCATAACCATGCATTAGTTCTTAGCCTGTGTGTCAAGTTTCTTGTGGAAATTGATCCTGGGGGGTTCGTGCCTTTTCTTGTTGGAAGAGAGAGATCCCACCAAAGCTTCTTTTTTGAGTTTTCTAAGAACTGTTTCTATCTGAAATTCCAGATATATGTTGAGAGAATAGTACAAGCTTCAGAAACAGAAATAGGAATATTGTGAGTGATTGAATCTGAATTGTTCGATGCCGCTTCCTTGGCACAAAAATCGGCCATTTCGTTGCCACGAAGATTAGAATGTCCAGGAACCCACAAGAGTGAAATGTCGGAGCCTCGCATAATTAACTGGTGGATTAAATACAAAATTTCGTATATAATATCTGCTCGTTCAGATGAAGATTGATTATTTAAAGCCATCAATGCTGATTTTGAATCAGACAGTATAAGGATTTTTGCAGGCACAAGAGGCATATCACTAAAAAAGGTGAAAGCCATCAGAATTGCAAACAATTCAGCAGTAAAAATTGAACAACCTTTAGTTAAGTGGAATCTCTTTTTAATGTTAAGCTCGGGGATTACAAAAGCGGCTCCAACTTCAGAGTTACTACTAATTGATCCATCTGTGAAAACACGGAGGTAATATTTGAAACGTGTATGAATTAGTTCTTTGGCCCGAGAGGCAATAATGAGTGGACTGTCACTCTTTTTTAATTGTCCATATGTAAAAATAATATTTGCTTGCTCAGTCAGCCAAGGCGGATGAAAACAATTCGGAATTTTCGCAATCTGGGAAAGAGGCAGACTGCAACTCTCAAAGACTGACTTAGTAAAATCGAACAAGGACGTGTATACAGCTTTGTTACGAATTTCTCTACAGATGTACGTTTCTTCATCAATTTCAGAGACAACCGAATTTGGAACAGCTCTAGCCCTTACCATGTAGTTACAGGCACATAATTTCCTGTGTTCAGGTAATGGCAAAACACCAGCTTCTTTGTACGTTTTGTCGATTGAAGCCCATCGCGGTAACCCAAGTGCAATCTTAAAAGCTAAGGAATCAATACTTGTCAGTTTATGAAGATCAGAGTTTGAAGCAGTGAAATAGATTTCCTGACCATATGATATAATTGAGCGGACTAGTCCCATTGCAGCATTGATCAGATTATTGCCACAATTTATAACAGGGATTCCAGAAAGCACACGTAATAGAGCGATTTTCTTCCTCGCTTTCTCAATAAGGTAGTTTATATGCTTAGTCCAAAAAAGTTTATAATGGAAGATAACACCGAGAAATTTCACCTGTTTATTCGGATATATGATAGTGTCATTTACCTGTATTTTAATAGCATCCCTACCTTCAAATTCAATCAACTTTTTAGTAAATATGACGAAAACAGTCTTTTCAGCAGACAGGAGAAAACCACTTTCCTTCATATATTCCACAATGTTGTCGATGGCATCTTGAAAATGCTTAATAATTTTATTTCGTTTTGATGTATTTTTTGTAATATTACAGTTTACATTCTTCCAGAGAGCTATGTCATCTGCATAAGCTACTAATGTGGCACCATTTGTGTTGATATTTTTCATATCATAAAGCATTAGTGAAAACAGAGTGGGAGAAATCACACTTCCCTGGGGAACACCCATATTGACGGACCTTGATCTGGATAATATACCCCCTAATCTCACCTGGAATGTCCTCTGGGATAAGAATGACTTAAGAAATTTTAGAAATCGACCTCCCAACCCTACTGTATTTGCTTTATGAATCAATTTATAGTGCCACACAGAGTCATAGGCTCTATGAATATCAAAGAAAGTTGCGACCGTGGAGTGACGCTTTGCGAGTGCCTTCTTAACATGAGAAGTTAGATGGACGACATGATCAGTAACACCCCTACCTCTTCTAAAACCAGCCTGGAAAGTAGGTAAAATTCCTTTCTTCTCCAGAAAGTGTTCTAATCTAGTTTTCAAAATTCTTTCAAAAACCTTCCCAAGATGGGGAGTTAACGAAACAGGTCGGTAACTGGAAGGGCTAGATTTAGGTTTTCCTTGTTTGTGAATAGGTACTATGGTTGCTTTCTTCCAATCAGTTGGAAGGATACCAGAATTCCAGCAAATCTGAAAAAAAACTAACACTCTTTTTAAAAAGATATTTGGAAAATGTCTGATCATGTTGTACGATATTGGATCTGAGCCTGTCGCAACTTTCCCTGACTTAACAGCATTGAGAGCACGGTATAGATCCCCCAGCGTTAGGTCTGCATTAATGTAAGATGCACTGCTATCATTCTTATCCATTTCACAGGGGCAGTTCATATCTTCAAACTGTTTCCTTCTCTTTTGCTCATAGGATGGCAAGTATTCTGTCTGACTCATTTTTGCGAATGTATCCGCAAATAACTCGGCTTTCTCTTCCCTAGTTTTATACACCATATCATTTTCATACAAAGGAGGATCAGGAAGATTATAGACACCCTTTATTTGCTTTATTTCTCCCCACAGTTTTGAAGAGGCAGTTGGGTTGCTAGTACAGTCGTTAATCAGATTTGTGTAGTACATCTTTTTGGCAGCAGCCACTGTTTTATTACTAAAACTATTAGCCTGTTTATACTTGTTGTGCAGTTCTGATACTCTTTCTTTGGATTCGATTTTTCGATACCTATGCCAGTTTTTGAAAGCCTCTGTTTTCTTTTTGACTGCTATTTCACATGAGCTGTTCCACCAAGGATTACCAGACCGTTTTGGATTGGCTATATACTTTACTTTTGGAATTGAACCATCAGCAGCCTTCAGAATAACATTCCTTAGAGACCGATAACAAATTTCTAAATCTTCTTGTGATGTAACATCAGTGTTGAAATTTAAATCAGCAGAGTAATAAGCCAGCATATTACCAAACAGATCCCAGTTTGCTTTCTTTTCATTATATTTCAACCCCATATTATCTTTAATTATGATCTCATGTTTTACAGACAATACCATTTCAACTGGAAGGTGGTCACTCCCCAGTGGTGTTTTGAGAACTTGCCATTCACAGTATGGATTTATATCAGTCGACATACACACACACACACACACACACACACACACACACACACACACACACACACACACACACACTTACAAACTCCCCCCTGCACCCCCTCTCCCCTTTCTACACTCACTTTTTTCTTTTCTTTTTTAAAACAAAAAGGATATTTGAGATCAGCAGAAATGTGGCCAGAGTTGTTAGCTGAATGGGAGATAAATGTATTGAGGGGCGGCAAAAGCAAAGTGGGTTATCTCTCGTAACACAGACAGACGACATTTCTTCGCCGGGTTACCAGGCTGTTTTAAAGAGAAGCATGTGCGAAAATCCTCTGAAAAGTGACGGTCGACTTGCAAATGTGAACGAACAGACAGAAATAATAGAGGCTGAATTTCATGTGACGAAGTATGTGGCCACTTTTTCGGGGAAAAGGAGTGTTCCACTTTCAGGAGACGGTAGGCCAAATCAAGGCAGTGCAGTTGCTAAAGGCCCAACTCATTGTTTTTCGCTTTCACTTGTTTTCGGTACCAAATCTACCCCCTCCCCCCTCCCTCTCCTTCAAATGTCTCTCTGCCTAAGTCAGTCTGTTTCTGTCTCTCTCCGATTCCTTAACCTGTAAATATGTGCCTGCATTTCTTCAATTTGACGTCTTTCCACTGAGGTGATATTGGATGTGCCTGCAATGTGAGTGGGCTGAGCAAGTGTGTGTGTGTGTGTGTGTGTGTGTCAGAGTGAGTAAGTGACAGTTCGCTTGTGAATACATATTGCGAATACGTAAATTTGACACTATGATACGAGAATTTCATGTACGATCATGTACATTCCATTTCTCTTACGTTTTGTTAAAACCTCCTTCAGTCAGTTTTTTTTCGATCACGTTCACCATGTCGAAGCGAAAATGGTAGACAAGTAGATCTATTGTTAGCTTAGATCTAGCTACCCCCACTCTCTCTCTATTCTCTCTCTCTCTCTCTCTCTCTCTCTCACACACACACACACACGCGCGCGTGCCTGACACCTTGACCTTGACTCCGTTCTCTCTGTGTCTCTCTATGTCTTTTTCTGTCTGTCTGTCTCTGCCTCTGCCTCTCTCTTTCTCTCTCACTGTCTGTTTTTCTGTCACACACACACACACACACACACACACACACACACACACACACACACACACACACACACACACACACACACACACACACACACACACTGGCCCCTCAGTGCAGGGCAGCGCAGACGTGCACAGTGACCTGGTGGATGGCGCCATCAAGAGCATCAGCAGCAACCTGCCGGCAGAGGTGCTGAGGGTGACCCGACTGCAGCGTCACCAGGGCTCACACATCTCCCTGCTTCAGTCACAGCTCTCACACCTCCAGGTCAGACACCGCTCTCACACTGCACAACCAATCTGTTAGAAACACATATATCATGCCCCAAAGTATATCAAACACCCAAATTTGTATACAGCGTTTGAAATAAGAGAAATCGCGCTGAGATAACATCTTCTTGAGAGAGAAAGAAAAAAAAAAAGATGTCTGTGCACACCCCTTCACAAGGAGCAAAGGCCATTGCTGAATAAACCATTCGTATTCGTATTCATATTCGTTATATGTGTGGGGGATGGCGGTAATGGTTGTGTGTGTGTGTGTGTGTGTGTGTGTGTGAGAGAGAGAGAGAGAGAGAGAGAATAATCATTAATTTCTTCAGTATTTGCATGCCACCTGGCCCGTTTGAACAAGAGAAATGCTTGAAGGTATTGCAAAGTGGAGGTAAGTGAAAAGGTTGTTTTCCTGCAGAAACCACGTGCACTTCAAAACACACGTAGCTCCATGCGACATCATTTAAGTATACCTAACAGTGATCATTACACAGACTCGCATTTAATGGATGTTAATGTTCTAATTAGAGTCACGTTAGACACAATGTGTGTGTGTGTGTGTTGTGTGTGTGTGTTTCTGTGTGTCTTTGCGAGTTTGTATATGCGTGTGTGTGTGTGAGGGGGGGGGGGGGGAAGGGGGAGGGAAGCATCCAAACGAATGAATGTGTGTTGACAGTTTTGTCTAGGAGGTTTGGCAGTTTTTGATAGCAGTGTGTTGAAGTGAGAGAGAGATGCTGTGATTAAAAGTAATACAATCGCTGATTTTTTTTTTTTTTTTTTTTTTTTTTTTCAGGAGCAGAAAAGGAGAGGTAAGTGCGACAAAAAATGAGGGTGTCTGCGTTCGTCACACTTGCGCACAACACTCTGCTTATGTGTGGTGTGTGTGTCTGTGTCTGTGTCTGCGTTCTTCAGTTTGTCTGTTCACATACTGTGTTTTTAGACAGGAAAAATCGTCTTAGTAAGAGCGATGACGTAATGCAATTATTAGATGCAACTATGGGAAAAAACTGAAAATAAATATGATGATGATGATAATAATAATGACAACTATTATTATTATTGACATTGAAGCAAATGTCCAACTAGACTGTGAAGCAAACTTTAAGAAAAACGCAAAAAAAACATCAAGACATCGTCAACATCTTCCAGTGATCTTGCCGGAAAACTACATATGTAAAAGCTTTAAAACCTCACTTTGTGTGTGTCTGTGTCGGGAATAGGGGGTGGGAGGTGTGTGCGCGTGCGATGTGTGTCTGTGTCTGTGTTTGTATATTCTCGTCTGTTCGTCTGATGCCTGCAGGTTTGTCAAAGCTAAGGACTGTGCAACTGTTTCCCGTCCATTCTGCAGTGTTGTCTTTCTTTGTCTGCCCTTCCGTCTCCCTCCTTGGACAATATCTTGCAACATTGTGTTAGGGTTGTTTTAGCGAGGCCATTGGATATTGACAGTGACACTAATAATCATTAGCAAAAACAAACAGGAACACTTAATTTGATAACTTACGATTCTAACGGTGATGACAATCGGGCAGACGATGATAATGATGACCGTGTGTTTCGTCATTACTGTGGCGATTATTCAGACAACGGTAACATTTTGGTGGGTCATTCATTTAATGACTGTTCACTGAGTGATTTTAGACGAACGATAATATTAACGACGTTAGAAATGAGAATAGCTTTATTCCTGTGTCAGTCCATTTGTTGAACAAATGATTTTATCCTATTTTGATGTAGCATGTTGACCGAATAGGCTTTTCCAAATTGTGTGTGGTGTGTGTGTGGGGGTATGGGGGGGGGGGCGTATGAGAGAGAGAGAGAGAGAGAGAGAGTGTGTGTGTGTGTGTGTGTGTTTAAAATCGTGGAAAGTTAATGTTATTGTTCTGTCAGATTTGGTTTGTTTTTGTTTTTACATACACACACACGCGCACGCATGCACACGCACGCACGCACGCACGTACACATTCTCTCCCTCTCTTTCTCTCTACATATATATATATATATATATATATATATATGTGTGTGTGTGTGTGTGTGTGTGTATGCCAAATGTTACTGTAAAGTTTGTAATGTATAGGCTATACATCCCATACACTTAAGAACACTTAATTTCTCTTACTGAGATAGTCAAGTAATTCTGATTCTGATCACTGACGACGACGACGACTGTGGTGATGACGAACGTGTGCACAGCGATGGCGAAGACAGCCGAGGTCCGGGAAGAGGTGGAGAGGACCAGGCGACAGGGCTTCCTGCTGGAGGAGGACTGTAGCAGGAAAAACAACCGCTGTATTCTGCTGAAAGATGGTCAGTACTCACGACACACACGCACACATATACATACACAATCGCACGCGCACACGCACACACACACACACGCGCACACACTCGCACACATACACCACACCGTGGCACGCACGCACACACACGCACACACACACACACACACACACACTAACCCTCATACTGTCCCCCAGAAATCCTGGCCCTGGTGAAGGACAGTGAAGACAAACGGAGACTGCAAGCTGCCAAGAGATCCGAACTCCAGACCCTCCGAAAGTAAGTTTCTTTTTCATTTTCTCTAGGAGGCGTCACTGCTTTCGGACAAATCCATATTCGCTACACCACATCCGCAAGCCAGATGCCTGGCCAGCAGCATAATTCAACGCGCTTAGTCAGGCCTTGGGTGCATGCTTACATATTTGTGTACCTATCAGAGTGGATTTCCTCTACATGATTTTGTCAGAGGACAACACTCTCGTCGCCATGAGTTCTTTTTCAGTGCGCCAAGTGCGTGCTGCATTAGGGACCTCGGTTTATCGTCTCATCCGAATGACCAGATGCTCAGTTTGATTTTTCTAGGAGAAAAGGCGAGCGCTGGATTCAAACCAAGACCCTCACGGACTCTTTGTATTGACAGATGAGCGTCTTAACCATTCTCCCACCTTCCTCCCAAAGTAAACACACACTTTGTGTGCTAATGTTGTAGTTTCGTCAAGTGTATGGGTTTTGTCTGTCTTTGTTTTTGATTCACGTGTGAGAACAGAGTCAATATGACGACACAGAGTCTGTGTGTGCACTCGTGGTAAACCTTTTAACTTTGGCATTTTCTTGGAGACTACAAATGATATAGGAACCAAACCTGGCAGGATGTCAGGTATGAATGAAACCTTTGAAGTCCTCTACTTTTTTTTGTTACATAGTAAGCCGGGTTATAGATCAAAGGTCAAGATCATATTTGCAGAGGTCAAGGTGAGGTCATGATGAATAAGGTGGAGGGGCGGTGCTAGGTAATCTGCTGTTCAGTGTCGATTTTTGTTTTCTGTATTCATGATTCCTATGTTGGGTATTCCTATGTGGGTTTCACATGGGAGTTTTGAAGGCCGTGCCTCTTTTTCTCGTTTTTCTTTTTCTTCTTTTTTTCTTCTTTTTTTGTGACGTGATGAAGTTGTCCAAGCAGCAGTAGTATATGTTGGAAAGTATTTGCGTAGAGTTTCGATCAGTATGTCTGAATTGATTTAAACGTGTCTTGCAGGACAACATAATCATCTGTTGAGTTTGGTCGTTTTGTTTGTTGCGGGACACACATGCCAGTGCATTATAATGTTGTTTAGATTCATGTCCAGGGAAACAAATTACTGTGTATCGTTTGTCTCTCTTTCTGTCTGTCTGTCTGTCTGTCTTTCTTTATTTCGATATGTGTGCTTCTTTTCTTCATATATTTTGTACACATTACACTTATGCCTTGTATTATTTAGTATTGTGTAGTGTAGACTCTATTAAGGGCGAGGACTGGATGAATGAAAAGCCCATCAGTGTTTATTTATTATCCTCGGAATAAAAAATTGATTGTTGTCTTGTATTGTATTGTCTTGTCTTGTTTTGTCTTGTCTTCACTCTCTCTCTCCATCTCTCTCTCTTTATGTGTGTGTGTGTGTGTGTGTGTGTGTGTGTGTGTGTGTGTGTTCAGACAGGTGGAGAAGTACGGAGAGACACTGGATGACTTGACCACCAGTGTGGCCGTGGTCAGCACGGGCAGCAGTGAGGTACAGGCCCGCATTGCACAGGTGGAGGACAGGCTGGCCACGCTCACAGAGAAAAGTATACCCCCACCCCCGTTTGTTCCTCACAGGACAATTTCTTCACGGTTCACATAATACTGTGGCCCCTTGACGGGCGAAACAGCCGAGTGGTTAAAGCATTGGACTTTCAACCTGAGGGTCCCGGGTTCGAATCTCGGTAATACGGCCCCTGGAAGGGAAAGGCAGGAGATTTTTCCGATCTCCCAGGTAAACATATGTGCACACCTACTAGTGCCTGAATCCTGTTCTCGCGTATACGCACACAGAAGATCAAATACGCATGATCCTGTAATCCATGTCAGCGTTCGGTGGGTTATGGAAACAAGAACATACCCAACATGCACAGCCCCGGAAACGGAGCGTGACACTGCCTACATGTCGGGGTAAATAAACAAAACGGTCCTACACGTAAAATGTTACATGTCCATTTATCAACCCCACCATGTAGGCAGCCATACTCTCGTTTTCGGGGGGTGCATGCTGGGTGTTTCTTGCTGGCAGGGGACTTCCTCAGACAGAACCCGGAAGAGGCGGAGAGGATCCGCGGTGGCTCAGCGGAGCGGGAGGTGCAGGAAAGGCTGAGGGAGGTGACCGCCGAGTGTGGCCGACTGCAGGGGGAGGTGTCACACCTGCGGCAACAGGTGGGACGCTGCTGTGAACCAGTAACCTTGCAAAACCCAGTATCTAGTGTCTTGTAAACGCCTACCATCCATTCGGGTTTAAAAACTGTGCGTAGGGTAAAAATACCTTGCGAACGTTCACACAGTTTCAGTTTCAGTTTCAGTAGCTCAAGGAGGCGTCACTGCGTTCGGACAAGTCCATACGCGCTACACCACATCTGCCAAGCAGATGCCTGACCAGCGTTCACACAGGTGACCCTTTATTTCATTATCAAAAAAAAAGACAGGAAAATTGCTTCCAACTAATGATAATTCAGTTTGCTACTTTATTTATGATCGTGTCGCGTTGCATGGCAGTGCAGAAAACGCTTACAAACTGGAAATGCGGTTTCATCCAGAAGATTTTTAAGCTATAATTGGTATGAGTGGCGGAGGTAGGGGGTGGGGGGGGGGAGAATCTGAAAGTCTACCAAGTGATTCTTAACTTTTTGTGAACTGTGTGTTTCAGGTGGACGCTGTACGTGCC
>NC_134897.1:26137174-26209674 GCF_041734735.1 Babylonia areolata | reverse complement strand
CAGTTGGTTGATAAATATCACATCACAAGTCGAAAATGGAAAGTTACAGCCATGTTCAAGGCGGTGTTTGTATGCTGGGGTATGTCTACATCACAAATTGTACATTGTTGTACATCACAAAATGTGCATTGCTATTGAACCTCGAAAATAACACCCCTAGAACAACATCGAAATAAGTTAATACAGGAAACTGATCATTCAAACTGCGTCAGATTCACCAACACAGTGACGTTACTATCTTTACCAACAAGCCGGTGGGCGGCACGTAAAAACATCAGATATTCCACGGCCACTGCTTAAGCTTGAGAACACACCACGTTCACACACTCACGTCACCCATCCTTCCAACAGAAGACCGTAACCGTATGAGAGTAACAATGGACCACAATGAAAGCAAAGCAGGCCAGAACATACACTGGGGCATCCACGTCATCACCAACTTCTCCATGCACATAGAATTCACAGTCCGCCACAAGACTGCCAGTGTAGTGGATAGGGAGTTTCTTGTGTTACACTGTCACTATGGTGTACAGGGCGATGCCAATGACAAGGGAATCATTGTGCTAACGTCACAACATTAATCTGATGTCAGATACCGTCAACAACGGACGGGTGGACGTGACTGCGGCATGATCACAGGGAAATCACTCTGCCAGAGCCACAGGTCGCCTGTTGTCACGGGTGGGTGGACATCGGGACACGATACCCGAGACCTGTTTCCCAGCTCAGACCTTCAGCAAGCAGGTGTCGCTGTAAGCAGTGCAGTACAACACACGTGACTGCAGCAAAGTTCAGGGCCGGTTATCTGTCCAGCTGAGATGCTCCTCTCTTACCAGCCAGTCCGATGAACCATTCACAGCAATCGGACACAAGGAAGAGGCCTGCATGCACACAATGGAGGGACCAACTCTTTTCCAAACCCCAAACACTTCATTCACTGAGCATAAAAAATTAAGGGTCACCTTGATGTAAGGAGTTATTAAAAAAAAATTTAAAAAAAAAGGTTAAAGGTCTCACATCCTTTCATGGTCATCTGGGCGGTGAATTCATATCCAAGGGCTTGGCACAGTAGGCAGGGCTCGATCCTCTCCTTCCAGCAGTGTGAAAGACGTGGACAGGTCAGCACTGCTCTCATCCTATGTTCCCAGTCAGCGCTTTGACATTTGACATTGTTTTTTAACATCCAGCCAGTCAGAACTCTATTTGACATTGTTGCTTCACGTCCAGCCAATCAGAGCGCTGACATTTGACATTGTTGCTAAACAATTCAGCCGGTTAGAGCACTGCCATTAATTTTGACACGGCATTTAACATTGTTGCTAAACGTTCAGTCGGTTTGAGCACTGCCATTTGACATTGTTGCTAAACGTTCAGCCGGTTAGAGCACTGCCATTTGACACTGGCATTTAACATTGTTGCTAAACGTTAAGTCGGTTTGAGCACTGTCATTTGACATTGTTGCTAAACGTTCAGCCGGTTAGAGCACTGCCATTTGACACTGGCATTTAACATTGTTGCTAAACGTTCAGTCGGTTTGAGCACTGCCATTTGACATTGTTGCTAAACGTTCAGCCGGTTAGAGCACTGCCATTTGACACTGGCATTTGACATCATTGCTAAACGTTCAGCCGGTTAGAGCACTGCCATTTGATATTGTTGCTAAACGTTAAGCCGGTTTGAGCGCTGACATTTGACATTGTTACGAAACGTTAAAGCAGTTTGAGCGCTGACATTTCCCACTGCTGCTAAACATCCAGCCGGCTAGAGCACTGACATTCTGACATTGTTGCAAATCATCCAGCCGGTTAGAGCGCTGACATTCTGACATTTTTGCTAAACATCCAGCTGATTAGAGCGCTGACATTTGACATTGTTGTTTAACATCCAGCCATTCAGAGCACTGACATTTGACATCGTTGTTTAACATCCAGCCATTCAGAGCACTGACATTTGACATTGTTGTTTAACATCCAGCCATTCAGAGCACTGACATTTGACACTGATGCTAAACATCTAGCCGGTTAAAGCACTGAAACTGTCAGAGGGAACATGCGTGCTGACCTGAGGGCGCGATACTTGGTTTGTCTGTGTAGACGGAGGAAGTAAAGGAGAAGAGACTCTTATCCAGGCCACCCCCATCTCTCCCCTTCCTCCCTCTTCTCACCCAATCCTGTCAGTCATCCAGCATGACGGAGGGGTCCACGTGGTGGCAGGGGTACCTCCCCCACAGGCTGTAGTGCGAGTCCCGCTCCTGGAACTGCCGCCGGAGCATCTGGCAGCGCAGACAGCGGCAGTCGTCCTTCCACTTGCGGGCCGACACCTCGAACGACGGCTCGCTCTGCGTCTCGCTGATGCCCACCTCGCTGGGCACCTTGCTGTACCGGATGCGGATGGAGCCGCTCGTATGGGGCTTCTCCAGCGCGCGGGGCCCGTGTGGCTGGGGAGGCAACTGGTGGGACCGCTCCACGGGAAGACCCCTGACGGCGGCTGGGGGGAGGCGGGGGCCCCGGGACTGGGGGTTGTGGTGGGGGTCTGCTGCCTGGGTCTGCGCCAACTTCACCTCGTCTGTGGGGTCTCTGCGGTGTAGAAGTTTTGGGGGGGTCAGGTTTCGTGTTTCAGGTTGATAATGATAACGACAATAAAAACAATAACAATACTAATAATGAAGAAGAAGAATCATGATAAAAAATAGTTATGGCAATAATGATGATAATAACAACAAGAATAATACCAATTATAACCTACTATTACTATTGATAATAATAACAATCATCATCATATTCATAACAGAATAATTATATAGTGTTTCCAAACCTCCCAAAGCGCTTTACAGTAACACATTCATCAGACACAATGGCACACACTAAACACATCATACACACACACACACACCCACACACACACACACACACACCACCACCACCACCACCACCACCACCATCACACCACACCACACACATACACACACACACACACGCACACACACACACACCACCACCACCATCACACCACACACACACACACACACACACACACACACACACACACACACACAAACCAAAAAAAACAAAAACGTCCAGCCTTCCCGTACTTATGTATGCGTTTCTGGAAGGCGATTTTCTCGAAGCGGTGTTTGCTGGGGAAGACTGGCAGACGGACCTTGTCAGCCTGAGGGGGTCTGTCTGTGAGGGGGGACACGGCCTGGTCCTCTGTGTAGGACGGCGACCCTGGGATGGACGGCAGGCTGGGCAGTGACTTGGAGATGAATGACGCATGGTCAGGGTTCACCTGAACAAAATTTTAAAAAATCAAAACATGATTAAATTAAATAATTAAAATTAAAACAAGAGAGACAAGGCCTTCAAGACTCACTTGTGATACACTTAAAAAAACCAAAAAAAACCCCAAGCTTTTTATGTATTGAGTATAATTTCAAAATGTAATGTTTAAGGTGAGGAAGATCAGTTTAAAGCAATTAAGTCCCCTAGCATTAATTACAGAGTAATTTCCCTTTTTTACCATCTGCACCAAAACGTTTGCAAAATAAATAAAACTTCCATGCTTAGCAAAAGAAGTTCCTGTTTGAACAAAAAATGATAATAATGACTGCTCTTGTTGTTGTGTCAGAATATCAAATCAAAGTGTCAAGTTTAGAGGATACAAAAAATATAGATATAACAGTAAATGCAGTTTGCATATAATTAGGCTTCATTTTTTTTTTGTTTTTTTTTTTGTGCCCATCCCAGAGGTGCAATATTGTTTTAAACAAGATGACTGGAAAGAACTGAATTTTTCCTATTCTTATGCCTAATATGGTGTCAACTGACAAAGTATTTGCAGAGAAAATGTCAATGTTAAAGTTTACCACAAACACACACATACACACACACACACACACACACACACACACACACACACACACACGCACACACAACCGAACACCGGGTTAAAACATAGACTCACTTTGTTTACACAAGTGAGTCAAAAAACCGCACGCACGAGCTCATACACAAACGTACAGAGCGCGCGCAAACACATTAATTCAATAGTGACTAAAGAAGTTAAGTTTAGATTTCTTTAAAAAAAATTATGTCACTCTCCTTGGGGACAAAACTCCAAGATTCTTTTACATTTACCGACCTCTTTTGTAAAAAGATTGACCTACGGTCAAGAATCTTCTTTTCCGCTCCGGCGACATTTCTAAAGAAGCTCCGAATAATTGACAGTAAAACTGTGGACTGGCTTTAGGGGGACCTGTGCATACTAAGACCTCCGAAGCCTATTAGCTTGCGGGTATTTTACCACTAGATTAATCAGAAAGTTCTGCTAAATACATTGTGATACGTACAGCAGTGGAATTAAATATTAGGTCTGAGATTGATTTTTTTTTTTTTTTTTTTTTTAAAGGCACAGAATAATTTAAATCTACAAACCATTCGCACATATGTGTCAGATATTTTGCATTCTTCAGACATTGATTTACATGATATGGTTCTTCGTGTTCTGGTGCCACCTGTCCCTCCCTGGGAATTAACAAAAGCAAACGTCAACATATGTACTTCTGACACAACAAAAGGAGAATCTCCACATATAATAGCAGCATCTGTCAGAATTGAATTAGAAGAAAATTTTGATAATCATTCAAAAGTTTACGCTGATGGCTCTGTCCTAGATGATAGCAGTGGGGGATCTGCTTTTGTCATTCCTGGCCTAAAAACAAACAAACAAACAAAAAATCATATTATTTAGGTATGGGGCATTCAATTTTTACAGCTGAATTGGTGGCCATCCTTATGGCTTAAAATCACCTTGTTCGAATACCAATGATGATAAGTAATATCCCATTTTGTGTTGATTCTCGGTCTGTTTTAAAACGTTTGCTCCTTTTTGAGAACAATCAAAGAGATTTATTGTTTGAAATTAGGTATTTATTACACTCCCTATTTGTGAAGGGTGCAAATGTTGATTTTTGTTGGATACATCCAATACTGGATTCCTTTATAACGACCAAGCAGACAGAGCAGCAAAAAGGGGAGCAAAGAATTATAGAGATTGTATAAAAGTATATTGCCCATTGTCATACAAGGAAATAAGTAATATACTAGAAAGAGACTTTTATCGGTGCTTTCATTCAAGTCTAAAACCTCGTCAGTCGACTCTCCCAGACTTTGGTCCGATTCGCAGGTCATTTCTGAGTTTAACTCTCAGACTATTATCAAATTCATAAGGGACTAAGTACTGTTCTAATGTCAAGTATGTATGCTTTAGTAACCTGACAATTAAGCATTTTTTTTTTTTTTTTTTTACTGTAGCTTGATGAAGCCTTATGTACACGAAAGAGTGTCTTCACAAGTGACTGAAATCGTTGATGCTTCTGACTTTTTGCATTCGTTATCCGTTGTTTCGCTTGTTAGTTTAACGACTTCTCTTCTACGAAGTCCTTGAAGTAATTTCCCGTAATTGTACCTAGATATTTTTTTTCAAATTTCACCTTCATTTGCTCAGTTTCCCCCAACTCTCCATTCATCCCCCCCCCCCTCCCTTCTAACCGATAATACTCAAATGTATACATTAATACTTTAACAAAATGTCTTCAGTCACCGATATGTGTGACTGGACATTAAACAAAATTCCTCCCTCCACACACAGACACACACTTTTTTTCACAGGGGAATAATGAGAATCAGAACAAGAAGAATGATAACTACATTTACACAGCGATTTCGAACCTCTCAAAGTGCTTTACAATAACGCGTCTGTTACACACGCACGCACGCACGCACGCACACAGGTGTACAGAAGAGAATAATAAGAAGAATGCTGCTCCTATTCACACAGCGCTTTCAAACCTCTCAAAATTCTTTTCAATGTCAGTTAAACATGCACGCGCGCGCGCGCACACACACACACACACACACACACTCTCTCTCTCTCTCCAGACTGTCTCCCTCATTCAGGGCGCAACAGCCGAGTGGTTACAGCGTTGGACAATCAGTCGGGGGGCTACCCGGTTCGAATTCGGGTTGCGCGGCGCCTGGATGGATTTTGTTCTCCCCGATCTCCCAGGTCATCGGATGTGCAGACCTGCTCATGCCTGAGCCCTCTTATTGTGTATGCACATGCAGAACATCAAAAGCGCTCGTTAAAGATCCAGTAAGCCATGCCAGTGTTATGTGGGTTATGGGAACAAGAACATATCCAGCATGTGGGTTAAAAAAGAAAAAAAAATGATCATGCGTGTAAAAGCCCACTTGTACATTCGAGCGAAAATTGTCGTAGTATGTGGTCTCCTGCATATGTTAAATCAATATAGACAATACTGAAATTGACCAAAGTGACACAGCAGAAATGCATAATCTCAGCCTCTGGTGTGTGGCCTTCTGGCGACCTAAGATCGATAGTTCCCTGTGGACTGCTGGCGCTGAGACTGAGGCAGATCAACCCGGCTGTGACTGTGTAGGGAACTCGGAATGAGCGGCGTGGGAGCAGTGCCACTAAAACGGTGCAGATGATTGGATAACACACACACACACACACACAGAGTTGCAGCCCACGGAGGCAGGGAAAGACGAAAGGGTGACGGTGAGCAACACATGAATGGGAGCAGCACTCACCCTGAGGTGGTAGGTCCTCACGGGGAGAGTCTTTCGTTTCTGGGCGGCAGGGGGTGGGGGAGCGGTGGGGACAGCGGGGTTGGTGGCCTTCACCCCGGGTAGCTTGATGACGTCCATGGTGTTGGACCTGCGTACGGCCCGGATCACCAGGTTCTCCTTGTCAGGACCGTCGTTGATCTGAACACACACACACACACACACACACACACGCGCGCGCGCGCGAACGCACACGCACGCACACAAACATACTTTGTAACAGTTGTTCGATATTATTGTACTCTCTCTCTCTCACACACACACACACATACATACACACACATGAACACACAAAAATGAACGGGAATAAATGCATCTATTCCTTAACCACCTTCTCCTCTCCTCTCCCCTAAGGCTCCCTGTTCACCATTTTTCCCATCACCACCCCTGCCTCGAGACCTCGCCACCTCCAGTTTATTTTGATATGATTTTTGTTGTAATCCGTCTAAAAGTGCAAAGACATTATATTGAAGACTGACTGGATTGGTGAATAGAAACGCACAGACAGACAAACAGACGCTCTCTCTTTCAGTTCACATCATATTTTATTGTCACATTGTCCTTACGCCATGCATTTCTACTATTCCGTATGCTTGGTATTTACAAAAGAGAAAAACAACAACACATTGAGTCATTACTTATCTATCACCCTCGTTAGTAAATAACTTGTCTTGTCTTGTCCTGAACCGAGCCTGACCTTGGGCAGAGACTTGTGGTTCTTTTTCTTGGCCTCCGACGAGCTCTCCAGCTGGTTGAGGGTTCGGATCCTCTGCTGCTGCAGCTTGTAGCGGCTGACGTAGCCAGTCCCGTGGAACCCTGCCGACCTGGCCGCCCGTTGGCCGGATGGGGCATCCGAGGGGGGCTGGGAGGACATGGAGGTGGTGGTGGTGATGACGGTCGAGAGGGAGGAGAGGGGGAGGCGCCATCACCTCGTCCACACCTCAGTCAGTGCTGTCATGGCAACGGCGTCCTTTGTCATGGCAACTGCGCTGCATGGGTGGGGTTTTCTTGCAGACGATATTGGTGATGATGGTGCATGTGTCTGTCTGTCTTGTCAGAGACGATGACAGGGGGAGATCTCGTGACAGATCTTCAAAGCCTACGAACTTCGAGTGTTCTCAAGACAGAAGGACATAGAGAAGTGTTACGGAGCACGAGGTGGATGGGTATTGAAACTTACATAACTTGTAGCGTGACCGAAGACCCGTGAGTGATATTGTGTCGAAAGTCACGTGCTGTGCAGGTCTACTGGTGACTGGTATACACCCCACATCCGCATCTCAAACAGCTTGTTTCTCTTTTTCCTCACAATCCACACTCAGGGCAGGCCATCCTTCAGGGAACAGTGCATGGGAAAAAGAGACGAGGCCGACAGCGAAAGAAGTGGGCAGACAGACAACATCACAGAGTGGACAGAGAGGAAATTTGCCGAAACTCAGGCCCTATCCCACGACCGTCAGAAATGGAGAATGCTGGTGATGTGTTCAGCAGTGCAGCGTCCCCCACGATCACACCAGGTTTCGGGACCAGTGACAGTGACAGTGGAGGCAACTTCAAAGAGTAGGCCTATTCACGTCGTGATATCAAAACCGTCAGAGGCTGCGGCTTGTTACGATCCATGATGGATCTACATCCATCGTGATTCAGTCCCACACATTCCTCAGCGCTTACTCCTTCCCCATCAAGCCAGTTTCACAATCTGAGAATCCTAAGTCATGCACAGATCTTGTAGTGCCAAATCGCTGCCAGGTAGCCAGTAAGAGCACATAATAACGCTGTTCATTATCCACACGTAGTAAGAAAATTTAACACAAAGATAGCAACAAACACAACAAAATTTACAACCTGATAATCCGAGAACAAACTCATGAACCACCACCCATCTTGTACGAAATCACAGACAAGTATTTCGCGAATCCAACATCACAGACCAAACAGAAGGCTTGTCGTAGGGAGACACCTATTACAGCAGTGCTTTAATTAAACCCGACGGTGGCATTGTTCACACGGCCTGCTGTCGTCGCTCACAGACCCCGTGATTAGGGGTGACGGTACACCACACTTTACCATGTCTGTCACAAGAACTTAACCCCCCAGTCACTGTGTACAGGTGGTGGGTGGTAGCGGGTAGCGTACTGTCCGGCACTGGTCTAACGGCAAGTCAGTCAGTGGTGTGGGCTATCCAACGTTCAGCCATGGAGTTTGGAGATCATGTGTGTGTCGGTCAATCCTATGGCTTAGCCGTCAGTCGGCCGGAACAATCTCTGTTGGCGTCAGTAACCGTAAATGTCCGCTCTCTCTCTCTCCCCTATATAGTTCGGCGGGTGTTATTATGAAACAGAAAACGGCAACACAAAAGCTCGGGGGCAACTTCTAAACCGTCACAGATACCTGTAAACACACACACACATGTACACACACACACACACACACACATATATATATATATATATTATATATATATATATAAAGAGAGAGAGAGAGATTCACAAGATTTCCAAATTACTATGTTTGGACCTCTAGCCTGTTAACATCGGTATCAACAAGTGGTTTGCATAGAAAAAAAAAAGAAAATAATAAACTGGCAGAGAGGGAGACAGGGAGAAACAGAAAGACACACACACACACACACACAGATACTCATCAAGAGTGTGAAATCACGAAGACACTGGAATAAATCATGAAGCGTCTGCTGTGCGCGGTTGGTTGTTTGTGATCTTTGTCAACATGAGAGTTGGGGGGCCCCAAGTATTGCATTGTACTGTTTTGTACTGTGATCCCCATAACGTTTTGGTCGACGACTAGTACTTCGGGAAAAGACGAAAACTCAGCCTGGTCGCAAACTATCCAGAAAAAACCACCACAAGTGTTCCTGGTCAAATCTGCAGAAAAACCAAACTTTGATGGAAACAAACACCAACGGCACTCAGAGAATCAAAAAGTAACGCGAAGCTTAAACAGTCCACAGGCTCTCTGGGGAGGTCAGAGAAGGATTTACACCAGAAAACTCTGATTGCCAAAAAAAAAAAAAGGCCTCGAGTGGAGTAAGCACCACTGGAAAACAACTTCCCTCAGCCAAAAATCTCCTGTGCGTTCCTGGGTTATATAAACAATGCATTGATTCTCAGCGGTCTCTGGCGAGCATGGACAAGAACCTGTCGGACACGTGAGAGATCCTGTGTGAGTGAGCATTCTTCGTAATGAAGCTTATTTGATCTGTTGAGAGGACACAATACATAACACCGGATGAAGAACAATAGCTTTATGGCCTTACAAACGTATTGTGCTGTGCTGTAATGTACTGCGTTGTATTGTATCGAAGTGTAGTGTAGTGTAGTGTAGTACTTTTCTTTTCAAAACAGATTGTGTGACATTCGGGCTGCTTTCTTTCAAGGGGAGGGTAATATTTCACCACAGTGCACAGTGCACCGCCACCTTTCTCTTTTTCCTGTTTGTAAATGTATTTGTTTTACTGGTAAAGCGGATTTTTCTATAGAATTTTGCCAAGAGACAAACCTTTTGTTGCCGTGAGTTCTTTCACGTGCACTAGAAGCATGCTGCTGACAGGACCTCAGTTCATCGTCTCATCCGAGACTGGCACCCAAACCATCACTCAAGGAGTGGAGTAATGGCTTAGAGGTAACGCGTCCGCCCAGGAAGCGAGAGAATCTGAGCGCGCTGGTTCGAATCACGGCTCAGCCGCCGATATTTTCTTCCCCTCCATTAGACCTTCAGTGGTGGTCTGGACGCTAGTCATTCGGATGAGACGATAAACCGAGGTCCTGTGTGCAGCACAGCACTTATCGCATGTAAAAGAAACCACGGCAACAAAAGGGTTGTTCCTGTCAAAATTCTGTAGAAAAATCCACTTCGATAGGAAAAACAAATAACACTGCACGCAGGAAGAAATACAAAAAAATGGGTGGCGCTGTCAGTGTAGCAACGCGCTCTCCCTGGGGAGCGCAGCCCGAATTTCACAGAGAAATCTGTTGTGACAAAAAAAAAAAAAAAAAGGTCGAGTGGAGGTAGTCACCACTGAGGGAAGATCACCTTCTCCTTCATGGCCAGAAGATGGGTTCTCTCTGTGCCTGTGCTCGTTGGAGTGTATTAGGGAGAACCAATGCATTTAGATATGGTCAGGGTTCTTTGGTGTTTGGAGTCCAAGGAAGCAAAGATTTACCATTTTGCTCCGCAACAGTGCAGGGCATCCTGTGGTGTGTGGCTTTCTGGCGACCTTACACTGACAGTTTAATTTGATTTGATTTGATTTGATTTGGACACATATATCATAAATCCTATCCTTGATGGAAGACCAAGCTTTAAGCACTTTACAAACTCGAAGTCATTTACACAACAGACTGCCTACCTGGGTAGAGCCGACTGCCGGCTGCTGTTGGGTACTCATCATTCATTTCTGTGTTTATTTTTCTGTATTGCACCCTTTATTCACCGGCATGCAGGGGGATGGGAAGCATGAACACAGTCCCCACCAGTGTGAGCAAACAAATTTCCACACTTTTTTTCCCCAGACCTTTCAGGGTAAAAGTATTTAATTCCATGACTTTTCCAGGCCTGAAATTGATCTTCCTTTTTTTTCAATGCTTTCCTAGACTCCTATGACCCTGAGGGAGCCCTGCATGAAGCAACAATGGCTTTGTCTTTCCAAGAGAAACAGTACTTGTTTGTTGTGAACAAAACAGAAAACATTAGAAAAGATAGGATTAAAATTTTATTTTTCATAAAACCTTACGGTTTACAAGACACCAGACACACACACACACACGCAAATAATACTCATCATCATTGTTCATAATTTATTCAAACACCTTTTTTTTCCCTGGCATGAGCTGAACACTGTTCACTAACAGTAGCTGACTGGGAACACTTCTCTATTAGTAAAAACCCATGGTATATATATATCCTTCAATAATATCCCGCCAACAGTGTGAAACTGGCAGAAGCATCAATGGAATGGATTTCATTGTCCAATGTTTCAAACAACACAATGGCACAATATCTGAAGGGGAGTGCTGGGCTTTTAATCTGAGGGTCTTGGATTTGATCCTGTTGGGTTAACCATCAGGCTTTCTGATCTCTCAGGTTGATATGTGTGCAGACCTGCTAGCGCCTGAATCCCATTCATGTGCATGAATGCAGTTGACCAAATTAATGTTAAAAATATGTAATCCATGTCAGTGTTCAATGAAAAATTCGAAAACATGTAGACACACTGCATGCATGATGTGACAGATATGGTCTGAGCAATAACCAACAGTCATTAATGGAAGATCTATGTCACTCTCTTCTCTTGGTAGATTTGGGCAATTACCTTTTCTAACTTTCAGGTCTTGGGCACTTATTCTGAGGGTTTTACCGTTATTGTAAAATATAAACTTGGACAATAAATCTGTATCATTTTTATTTTCGCAATGTATAAATTTTACACTGTGCAGTCTTTTTCCAATTTTGCAAAATCACAATTTTTCATCTGTACAGTAATGTTGAATTTTAATAATCTTTGCCAAATATGATCAAGGCCCACTGCATACATTAACCAATGAAACAGAAGCATCCCACTGTTAATACATGGACTCGTACACATTTCATACATTTCACAGACAGGAGAAGTTTCTGACAGTGGTACTCAGTGTATCCAATAAGTAACAATTTGGCATATCATTTTCAATAATCATGTGGAAACATATTTGTCAAACAGTTGTCAAAAAGATACACATTCCAGAAAAATAATCATTTGGTTTATTTGAAGGGAACCATACTTATGCTATAAAAATCAATATTGGCATTATCAAAGCGTGTGTGAGTGTACATGCATGCGTGTGTGTGTGCATGTGTGTATTTGAGTCAGAGTGTGTGCCCATATATGTATGTGTGTACATGTTTAGTGTGGGTCATGTAATATGCGACACTGTGAGCATGACTGCTTTGTTGTAACTATGTAACTGTAAGTGTGTCATGTATGTATTTGAATTAATAAAGAACTAAACCTGAGACATAAGAGTGAACCTAAATTACAAAAAACCGAAACAAAAACCACCACCACCACCAAAATAAACAAACAAAAAACAAAACAGTGACAATAAAAACAGCAACAGCAAAAATAACAATGAACATTAAAACATATGCATCCAAAATCATATGGATTCAGGTCACAAGAGACAGTGACATTTATTAAAGTAATTTAAACTGAGTATCTGAGTAAAAAAGATGAACCCTTAAGTTGAGCTTAATTATTGCCTTAAATATATTTGGGGTCACAAATGACCTTAAGGCCAATTTGGGATCATAAGAATTGGCTCTAAACCCAATGTGGGGTCACAAGAATTAATCTTAAACCCAATTTGGGGTCACAAGAACTAACCCTAAACCCAATGTGGAGTCACAAAAATTAACCATAAACCCAATGAGGGGTCAAAAGAATTAACCCTCAACCCAATTTGGGGAAACAGGAATGAGCCCTAAACCCAATTTGGGGAACAAGAATAATAAGTAAGCCCAATTCAGGGTCAAACGAACCCTTGGGGTCACAAGAATGAACCTTAAATCCAATTTTGGGTCACAAGAGTGAACCCTCAAATGAACCAGGACTACAAGATTGAGGCATCAACTGATCATGATTACAAATACAAGTGAACCACTTTACTGCCTTATTCAGACTACAAGAGTATAATGTTAGATCAATGGGTCACACAAGGGAACGATCATCCAATCTGAGTTACAAAGGGCAAATACTACATTGAACATGCCTCACAAAAACCGACCATAACGTCAGACTGTCTTCACAGAATTTAGAATAAAAGGTCAAGTCCACAATGATCTTGAATTCAGCTGGCATCGGAGTGTTAATGCTTCAACAAGTTCAGGCTGTGAATTCAATGCCATCCAGCAGAGAAGTGATTTGGGGTTCCAAGTGACAGCAGTGTGATTAGATCTGAGCCTTGCACAAGGGCTGTAACCACACAGTGACAGACTCCACCCAATGGCCACACACTGTCACTCCTTGACTGCTGAAACGGGCTGAAATGAGATCAGTGTGGCTGGAGTTTAAAGTGCAGCTACTGCTTTCTGTGTACTCATCAGTGGTGTCATTACTCTGCTGATCAAAACTAATGCCATCCCATGAGGAAGAAGTCCAAACACAGATGGTGACTGACGTCCTGACCTGTACACTCTGTCTGATCTCAGTGAGGTGTCCTGATTACAGTGCCTGGTGGGTAAAGGGTGGAGATATTTCTTATCTCCCAAGTCAACAGACATATATATATATATATATATATATATATATATATATATATATATCTATATATATATATATATATGCAGACTGCTAGTGCCTGAACCCCCTTCATGTGAATACGCATGCAGAAGATCACATGTAAAAGATCCTGCAATTCATGTCAGTGTTCGGTGGGTTATGGAAAGAATATACCCAGCATACATATGCCCTACGCCCCCCCCCCCACCCTCCCCCTGCCCTTCCACACACACCCACCCCCTTGGCCCCTCGAAAACAGAGTACGACTCATTGACTGCCTTCATGGTGGAAGTAAAAACAAACCTGTAAAAGCTCACTTGTGTGTATGAGTGAGCATAGGAAATGCAGCCCATGAATGAAGATCTCAGTGAGGTGACAGCTCTTCACTGAAGAGCACACTGATCTGCTGAAGTCAAAGAGTTAAACAGAAGGAGGACTGACACGTTACCCATGCTAAACAGCATAGGTACATCACAAGCCTAAGACCACCACACACATCTACAGCTCTTCAGTTTTCACATACGAACAAGACTGCAGCATTAAGTTCTGGATGCAACTTCTGGCTTTTATGGATGGTGACCACAACCACACCAAAGGATGTGCAAGGGAGGGATTCAAAGCTATTCATGTATTATACACTGTCATTGTAATAGGGATTTATTATAAATCTTGAAAATGTCTCACCTCGTACGAGCACACATACTATCTTCAATCTAAATGATCTCTAATTGTACTCTTTCTTTTATTACATACTTGATTCTTTAAAATAAACACAGTGAACATTTACATCACAACTAGAAGAAAACTAAGTGAATTAAAAAAAAATCATCTGCCAGTAGAGAGTGGATGTGTCAGTTTTTTAATATTATGAATATAATTATGCTCATTATGATAAGTGTGTCATTTTTGTGGCAATCTTGCTTTAATAAATAGTCAGGATCAACCGATCAGAACACAAATGTATACTATGGTGCATTATCAAAGATTACACAACAGTAAATCCTTTTGTTAAAAGCGATCTTATTCTTTCATTGTGCAGTGGCTTAAAAACAAACCCAGGTATGTTAATGTCAGAATCAGTACACAAGACAATAACTGCTGCCCATTAGCTGAGGAATCTCTCCTCTCTCCATCTACACCACGACTTTCTCTACGTGTTCTTCACACTGAAAACACTTCTTCATTCTTGTCCACTCCACCATCTCTGAACATAACAATTTTTTGTTGTTGTTGTTGAGATCTCAACCCCAAAACTTCTGAAGTGAAGTGTTGTGCTGACTAGTTTGTCTGAAACAATACCCGTCACCACTGCAGTTTTTTCCGGGTCCTTTTTCTTGGAGGGGTGGGTGGAATGGCGTCCTGCTCCCCATCAGGGGCGGCGTGGGGGGCGGGGGGGCTGAGCATCAGCGGGGAGCTGATGAGCTGGGTCAGACCGGAGGTGGACACCACGGGAGAGATCTTGCGCTCCTTCCCTCCCTTGGGGATCCCCCCTCCTGCCCGGCTCATCGACGTCCCCGCTGACCTCGTGGGGGTCACTGACCCTGAGGTCACGCAGGACTGTGTGGGAGAGGAGGTGGAGTCTTTCTGCCGCTGTGTTGTGTGGGTGGAGGTGGACGGGAGAGTGCCCTGTGAGGTGGAGGGAACATCAGTGCCAGAGTCACCCATCTGCCCTGAGGGGCGCCGGTGTCTGCTGGCCCCACGCTGACGCCTCACTGTGGGGCTGGTGTTGAAGGTGGGGGACGGCGGGGGCTCCCCCTCCTCTTCTTTCCCCAACCCCCCAACCTCAAAACCCTGGCTGCCCCCCAGGGACTCAAAGCTGGCCTGTTTGACCGACAAGTCAAACACTGGCTTCTTGCCTCGGGTCCCTTTGCCCGGAGACCTGCCTCTGAACAGTGGAGAACTGGACATTTGGCGTGGGCCACGTTGTGCCGATTGCTCCTTGACAGGGGGTGAGGGGGGTTGGAATGGGGGAGCAGAGGAGGAGGAGGCAGGGAAGACCCTGTCGTCGTTGGAGGCAGAGTAGTCGCAGTCCATGGCATTCTCTGAAAACAGGGCTGGGCCGCTGATGCCGGGAATCGCCGAACTGTCCAGTCTCCGCCGCTTGTGTGGAGAGGATGATGCACCGACACAGGAACGTTTCCTGGTCACCCCCGCACTGAGGAATCCCTGGGAGGAGCTGTCCAGCCTGCAGCCCTCTGATGGCACCACAGGCAGCAGACCAGCACGACTGGGGCCAGGCTGGGCGTGGTGGTGTGGCCCTGCCCCCTCCCCTGCAGAGGAAGGTCCCTCACCCACACCCTCACCTGACTGGCGCTGCTTCCTCCGCTGCGACCTGGACACAGAGTCTAGCGTCCGCACCCCACTCTCACCCCGGGTGGGGGTCATGGGGTCAGAGGTGAAGGTCACTTTCGTGGGAGTCCTGGATGACATGTCGCGATGTGCCAAGGAGCCGTGAAGCATGGGTGAGTTTTTCAAGATGGACTTTGTCGGCGTCTTGACCGGGGACAGGAACTGCTGGCTGAAGGCAGGGGGGATGTTCACTGCCAACTTGGACGGCGTCCTAACCGGCGAGTCCTGCACAGGTCTGCTCTTGGTAGGGGTGGTGGCGTACGAGGGGCGAGGTCTGGGCGGCAGGTCCATGGGGGGAGAGGAGGGGTCGGAGGAGAAGGAGTAGGAGGAGAAGAGTCCCACGTGTTGCCTCAGCTGGGGTACAGGTCTGTGCGAAGGGGAACCAGAGCTGGTGCTGGCGCCACCATGAGAAGACATGCCCCCTTTCACCACGCCCCTCCTCTTCCCCTCCTCCTCCTGCCCCCTGCCTACCCGCTTTCTGGGTGTGCTCGGGCCCTCCCCTTTCTGGCTGGAGCCCCAACCACTCACCACCTTGTCCTTGGTTGAGGTGGAGGCGGTGCTGCTGCCTTGTTTGGAGGTTGAGGGTTTGGTGGGTGTGCGTGGCTGGCCTGCCCCGCCTCTGCCCTTGGTGGGCGTGGTGCGGCCCGCAGGGGGTCCCTTCTTTGGGGAGGGCGTGGCCGCCACCAGCAGGGTGCGACGCTCTCTCCCTGCCCTGGGGGGCGTGGCCAGGGTCTGTGACCTCACCCCTGATGACTTGACCGGGGAGGAGAAATCCAGGATTTTGGCGGCGGAGGTAAAGGCGGGCATGGAGCGACTGTCGGCCAAGAGGTGTCGTTGCCGTGATGATGAAGGCCCCGGGGAGCGGGACGAGCGTGTGTTGCGAGCTGGGGAGTGGAAGTCCGGGGATGCCCCCTGGTGGGAGGGCCGGGAGGGAGGGTTGAGGAGGGCGGTGATCCGACGTCGCGGGGATTCGCTCCCCTCCCCCTCCATGCTCAGTGCTTTTGCCAGTTGTCCCCCTTTGTAGTCTGAAACAAGGAACCAGAGTACATATTAGAGCAACAGAGGCAAGTTGTTCCCCTTTGTAGGCTGAACCAAGGGGAGAGATGTAATGTATATGTTTAAGTAACAAAGTTAAGTTGCCCCCCTCTGTAGCCTGAAACATGGGCAGGGACATCGGGCACATGTTTACAGAACAGTGCAACATGTGGCATTTTGCTCCCCATTGTAGGGTCAAATGTCCATGTTGAAGAAAATGCACAAACATGTTCACTATAATAAATTTTGTGGGTATTAAAAAAAAAATGTATCTAAAGAATTTTTTTAAAAAGATTCAAATAATTCTTAAAGTGAAAAACCTAACAGGGGAGGGCAAAGCATTCAGTCCACAGTGGGCATCCCTACTACACAAGTGGAAACCAGGAGAGCCTGTTGCCAGTGGTTACCTTCCAGGTGTGCAACATGGTGCCGGCCACTGATGTTGTCTGGGTTTTCCAGGGCGCGGGACAGGCTGCGCGACATGTTGGCTGACCCCGAGGAGTAGAACGACCGTCGCAGCACACGGCGCGGGGCCTTGTAGCGCCCGGGGGTTGTCTTGTGGGCTTCCACTGCAACACCAACACGGCATGGTAAGGACGCTGATATAGCACTTGTCCTCGTCAAAGATCAAGCTCCAATGCTTTTTTTTTTCATTTCATTTTTGTACATAAATCTAATATGTGGGGAGAAAAAACAAAAGCTTTGCTGCAACAATGATTCAGGTAGCAGACAGGAAGAAAGATATTACTCTAAGAATATAGGCTTATATGTTGTCCATGTGTTCTGAAAATCAGAATATCTTGAGTTTATTCATGCTATGTATTCCTCTGTTTTGTCCTATGCTTGAAGCTTACTGAGGAATACGTTTCAAAGATGATTATTTTTGTTCATTTTACACCGGTACAAATACTGTTTTGCTAATAAGACAAAGTAAAAGGTGGCATCAGTGTGTATACATCGATCCAGTCCAAGAATAACAAGACTTTTTGTAAACTGCATGTTGAAAAGATTTGTACATCTTCTATTCACCACTGCACTAAAGTCACGCCAGAAGTTACTAAATAAAACCAAAACATAAGGTCAATACTATCTTTGACAGCATGACAAAAATTACACATGTTACTATCAAATAATCCAAGCTCTAAGCGCTTTACAAACACAGAGTCATTTGCACAACGGGCTGTCTACCTGGGTAGAGCTGACTGACAGCTGTCTTTGGGTGCTCATCATTCGTTTCCTGTGTCGTTCAGTCAAGTTTCAGTCACACACACACATATACTCACACAGACATGTAACCTTTTATATATATATGGCTGTTTTATTATTTACCCTGCCATGTTGGCAGCTATACTTTGTTTGGGGGGCATATGCATGCTGGGTATGCTCTTGTTTCCATAACCCACTGATGCATGTATTTGGTTTTCTGCGTGCGTACATAAAACTACTGAACTCTACAGAACATGGGATCACAAAAAGAATTTTCACACATGCTGTGCTGACGGCTGTGCATGACACTATCTATGTGTGTCAGAGTTGTTTTCCTTTCTGTGCATTCATGGGTTGCAACCCTCATGTTCACTCATATGTCCCAGTGGTATTTTACATGCTCAGCCGTTTTTTTTTTTTGTTTTTTTTACTAAACCATGTTGGCAGCCTTACTGTTTTAAGAGTGGGCATACTTGGTAAGCTTTTGTTTGTATAACCAACTGAAAGCTGACAGGTATCATGGGATCTTTACTGTGCATATTTGGTCTTCTGCATGTACACAAATGATTTCAGGCACTAGGTATGCTGACCTGGGAGATCGGAAAAATAAAATATCCACAGGTTTCTTTAATGCACAAGGCGCCATAACTATGATTCAAACCCAGCAACCTCAGACTGAAAGTTTGACACTAAAAAACACTTGGCTGTTGTCCTCAGTTGTACACTGTTAACATGAACACTCTCCAAAAAAAGGAATGCTAACACTCTCATAACAAAGGAACGCTAACACTCTCATAACAAAGGAACACTAACACTCTCATAACAAAGGAACACGAAAGTGTTCCAACCAAATGCCCAACAAACACTAGAACATCCCCGTTTTGTTAAAACGTGCAATGTCACATGCTGTCAGTATGCTCGTAGGAAACTGTGGGCTGGAGACAGCTTCCTTAGCTTTTCAGCAGCTTCTGTGAGTGAAGGGGAAACAACTGTTTTAATTTTCCAATCCAAGCTGTGTGTGGGCATGAGGTGGTTGTTCAAACTGTCCAAGCTTCATCAGTCCATTGAATAAGGAAAGGCAGTGGTGGTTGGGGTGACATTCTGTCAAAGTCTTCTTCAGTGTCATGCTGTGCTGTGTTGTGTGTGAGTGTGTGTGTGTCTGTGTATGTGTGTGTGTGTGTTCTTGTATGGTGTGTGTCTGACTGACATCTCACGGCTAAGCGCTTTGACAGGTTTGAACACCCTATATAAATGTCCTGTTATCATTCTTATTTTCTTCCCACCCACCCCCACCCTCACATCCCCCGTTGTTGACTTCATGCTGGTGACCCTAGAGACTCACTGTCTTTGAAGGGCGACTCGTGGATGACCTTGACCTCTTGAGCTCCGGAGTCGCCCTCCGGCTCCGCTTCTTCCTGCTCCTGTTGCCATGACGCCCGCCCACGCTGACGGTGGCGGGGCGTCTCTGCCACAAATGTTTTCTGGGACGCTGCACACAGCAGTGGGATCACTGGTTATCTGTTAACTGCTGCTTACAGTCCAGCCAACTACGCAGGGCCATATCAGTACTGTCAAACCATACAAATGCTCAACAGCGTCAACATAAAACTGTCACATACATACACAAACACACAAAAAAATATTAAATAAACACAGTTCATGGCACTTTATCCAAACCATTTAGCTCCTATTGGCAAATTAGGATTAGGCCATGGTGAGGATGCCAACCATTCCGCTTACAAAAATTTGTAAAAAAAAAAGGAAAAAACAATACTTCAAAGCCAAACCAAACATACATGAAAAGGCCATGTACACAAGGCAGGGATGCTATTTTTACTGAAAGACCCTTGGCATCCCCTCAGGGGGATCACCGGTTATCATCATCATCATCATCACTGGTGTTATTGCTTGCTGGGTGAACTGGCCTTTTGCGTTGTTTTCAATAATTTTTTAACTTGACTTTGGGATCACTGATCATTATCATCATCGTCATCACTGGTGTTATCGTTTGCTGGGTGATTTGTCCTTTTACGCTGTTTTCAATATTTTTCCAACTAGATTATGGGATCACTAATTATTATCATCATCGTCTTCATCATTTGTGTTATCGCTTGCTGGGTGAACTGCCCTTTTCTGTTGTTTTCAATATTATTAATTTGATTTGATTTATACTTGGACTTAGTATGACACAGAGGAGTTGGTCTTTCTGCATTCTCTTCTGCTGGTTTCAAGAACTGATGGGTATTCATCCTTAAATGGTTCCTCTGTGGTCAATGAGGACATAAGCAACATTTGCTTTCCTCTACTGCTCTACTGACTGCAAAGGCCACACAGACACACAGAGACACACATACATACAACATAACACACACACACACACATACAGCATTACACAGTGACACACAAACACAAAAAGAAAGCAAAGTTATTCCTTACGTTTATGCTTGGAGGAACCTGAGGGTCGTTTCTTCCTGGTAGATTTGTGAGCATCCTTCGGGGACGGCTCTTTGCACAGGTCTGTGTCAAACAGGTTTCGTCGGGCCTTCTTCCCCCCTGTCCACAAACCACAGTGTGTCACTAGCTGTTCCCCCTGACAAACCACAAGTGTGTAACTAGCTATTCCCCCTGATGACAAACCACAAGTGTTTAACTAGCTATTCCCCCTGATGACAAACCACAAGTGTGTAACTAGCTATTCCCCCTGATGACAAACCACAAGTGTTTAACTAGCTATTCCCCCTGATGACAAACCACAAGTGTTTAACTAGCTATTCCCCCTGATGACAAACCACAGTGTGTCACTAGCTATTCCCCCTGATGACAAACGACAGTGTGTCACTAGCTGTTCCCCCTGACAAACCACAAGTGTGTCACTAACTATTCCCCCTGATGACAAACCACAGTGTGTCACTAGCTATTCCCCCTGACAAACCACAAGTGTGTCACTAACTATTCCCCCTGATGACAAACCACAAGTGTGTCACTAGCTATTCCCCCTGATGACAAACCACAGTGTGTCACTAGCTATTCCCCCTGATGACAAACCACAGTGTGTCACTAGCTATTCCCCCTGATGACAAACCACAAGTGTGTCACTAGCTATCCCCCCTGATGACAAACCACAAGTGTGTCACTAGCTATTCCCCCTGATGACAAACCACAAGTGTGTCACTAGCTATTCCCCCGGATGACAAACCACAAGTGTCATTAGCTATTCCCCCTGCTGACAAACCACAAGTGTCACTAGCTATTCCCCCTGATGACAAACCACAAGTGTGTCACTAGCTATTCCCCCTGATGACAAACCACAACTGTGTCACCAGGTATTCCCCCTGCTGACAAATCATGGTTGGGGGCTGGGGGGGGGGGGGGGGTCAATGCAACAAAGTGCTAGCAGCAACATGAACCTCACATCAAGGCTGGTGTAAGAAGCCAATGATGTATAAAAAAAATAATTAAAAAAAAAAAAAAAAGGATGAGGAAAGTTTGAAAAAATGTTTCTAAGCAATGCAAAACACATACACCCACACATGCCCACACTAAAAACTGGGACCAATGTGCGCCGTTATATTTCAACTTATGGATGAATGGCGGGAACACAATAAAAATCGGAAATTTGCGACAGACAAACCTGGGTGTGGCTGTGTATGGCGGACTCAGAATGAATGGTGTGGGAACAATGCCACTGAAACGGTGAAGATGATGGGGCAGCAAACCCCCCCACCCCCCCCCAAAAAAAACGGAAATTATCTTTGAAATCAGCTGAAAACACAATGGTCAAGCAAGATGACCAATGTTTTTTTTGGTATAATTCTTATACCAGCTGTCCAAACACACCAGCGTTCATTCCAACACCTCTGACTACCATCCACAGGGCACTGTCACACTCAGCCTCACCAGTTCAGACTGGGTACAGGAAGAATGTGACACAGTGTATGTACCTTTGTGTTTGGCTGGAGACTTGGACTTCTCCCTCCTGGACTTGCTCTTGGACCCTTTCTTGCCCTTGCTCTCCTGCACAATGGAGAAGACAGCAACATTTTGAAAAAATAATTTTCCTTCTTTTTCTTCTTCTTATTCGCTCTTCCACCGCCATTGCCAACTTTAGTCGACATCATGGAGTCATGTTAAAAGGACAATTTTTCATGTTGTAACAAAACCTGAAAGCTGCAGCCAGTTTCCTGTGCAACAGAACAATGACTAACCTTCACCCCCTGACTATGTTTGACGTGAACAAGTCCACTGTGTTGTTTTCACTTGAGCTGAAGCCTGTGACCAAGACTGGCAAGAGCTTCCAGTCTGAAATATTTCACGGAAGGCGTGTTTTTCACACAAAAACTTTGTGGTGAAAGAATTAACTTTGTGGTGCTGATGCTCCCTGCTCAGTGAATAAATTATGTTTCACCACATGGGACACAACATCTAACCCTTTAACCACTTGACTCTAATGGGCCCAACAGCTGAGTGGTTAAAGGGTTGGACTTTCAATGCGAGAGTTCTTGGTTCAATTCCTACTCACAGCGCCTGGTAGGTTAAAGTTGGACATATTTCCAATTTCAAATCCAACAGATGTGCAGACCTGCTAGTGCACACACACACACTTAAAAAATAACATCAACACTTTGATAAACAACTCAAAACAAACAACCACAGTTAAGATGTATGCCTGCATCAAATAAGCACAGTAATAATTTACACACAAGGAATATACAACAACAAAAAGTGCCAGCACCAGCTCCAGCACCACTGGAGCACCATTCCCCAATACCTTAGGTTTCTTGGAGGGTGGGGCCTTCACTTTGACTTCAATCTGGCGCTGACTGCTGATACGAGGAAGGACAGGGTGGGGGTGGGTGCTGCTGCGAGTCCTGCAAGGCAAACTTAACTTTCAGTCTCTGTTTTCATGCAGGTGTCAAACGGTGCACACTGATTAGTTCAGTTCAGTTCAGTCACTCAAGGAGGGGTCACAGCGTTCAGACAAATCTATGTATGCTACACCACATCTGCTAAGCAGATGCCTGACCAGCAGCATAACCTGATGCGCTTAGGCCTCAAGGAAAAACAAAACAAAACAAAACAGCATAAACAAATAATTGGATAAATAAATGAATAAATGGATAAATAAATAAATGAACGAAACATAAATAAGAAATAAAAGTAATAACAAAACGGAATAAAGATAAGTTAGCAAACAGATAAAGAAATAAAATAATATGAAGAAAAAACACAAACACAAAACAATGTCAATAATAACAATAATTATTGATAACTAAATATCTAAGCAAATAAATGGAAATAAACACACAAACACTCAAATGTGCAACAGACATTTTTTTTTTTTTTTTGTTGGTGTTGTTGTCAGTATTAACATTCGATACAATCTCAACAGTCGTTTAACTTTGAATCATTTCTTTTTTCTTCTCACTCTGCACTAATTACCTCCCTTGCACATCAATTTTGTCTTGCACTCCACCCCAAAGTAATTTGGATTTAAATAGAATGTTCTGTGGAAGCTTGTAGTGTGGTGTGGTCAAGTATTTGTTGATAAATTTGTTCACTGAATGATGAAACTCTTGTGTTTTGCTGTGGACAAAATGTCTTTCAAAAAAAGATCTTTTATGTCAACATAATCTCTTTTTAGAGATAATGAAGTGTTCTTGTATTGTATTGTATTGTGTGAAATTCCGGCTGCCCCCCCCCCCCCCCCAGGTGACCATGTCACTACAGTGAGGGTGCCACCAATTAAAAAAAAAATAAATAAAAAAAAAAAAATCTGCCAGCAAGTGTATTTGTTTTCCTATCAAACTGTACTTCTTAGGGGGGGTGGGGGGCTTGGGGGGGGGGGGGGGGGGGGCGGGGAGCTGACAGGGCTTACTGTTGTGTTGAGGCAGCATGTGGTTTTGCTGCACGTTCTGTAGTCATTTGTTTGGAAGGCAAGACACCATTCAAAACACATTGTTTGCAAAGATGAAGTACAAAACTTCTTTAGAAACATATTGTTTACAAAAAGAGGAAAGTATAGCACCATTGAAAAAAAAAAAAAGAAACTTGTTTACACAATTGAGTAAAAAAATAAAAAAAAAAGATTTCTTTTACATAATTTTCCCAGAAACAACCCTTTTATTACTATGGGTTATTTTACACGCATTAATTGCATGCTGCATACAGGACCTTGGTTTATCATCTCATCAGAATGACTACCATCCAGAACACCACCCATGGTCTAGTAGAGTGGGGGTTCTGGGGGCGGAGAAAATACTGATGAGCATGGGATTCGAATCAGTTTCAGTTTCAGTTTCAGTAGCTCAAGGAGGCGTCACTGCGTTCGGACAAATCCATATACGCTACACCACATCTGCCAAGCAGATGCCTGACCAGCAGCATAACTCAACGCGCTTAGTCATGCCTTGGGTGCATGCTTACAGGCCTTGAAAAAAAAAAGTAAATAAATAATAGATAAATACATAAAATAAAGAACTACTACTAATAGTAATAAGCGTACAAAAAAAAAAAAAAAAAAAAAAAACAATAATAAATAAATAATAATAATAATAATTCGAATCAGCGCGATCACACTGATGCATTACTTCAAGGCCAACACTCCACATGTGTACCACAGAAAACATTACCCAAACCCCCAAGGCACGGACCAAACACACTGACCTTCGGGGGGAGGTGGCGGAGCGGTCACTGCTGGCGACGGACAGGGAGGGCTGGGAGGCGTCGTCCCCGCCGAGGGAGGACTGAGCACCTGGGGAGGGGGGGTCCTGGCCAGGGTCACTCTGTGGGGTCCGGCCCCCCCTCAGGGCGCGGGGCAGGGGCTGCATCAGGTCGTCGTACACACTCACCAGGAACGGGGCCAGGCTCTCACCGTAACTGGGGGCACACAGGGTTACTGTCATCACCATCAGAAGATGGAAAACGAAAGGAAGAAGAAGAAAAAGGAGGAGGAGTAGAAGAAGAAGAAGTAGAAAAAGAAGACAGAGGAGGAGGAGGAGGAGGACCAGAGGAAGAAGAAGAACAGAGAGGAGAGAGAGAAAAGAGAAAATGGAGAAGAACAAGAGGGAGAAGGGAAAAGAAGAACTGGGAGAAGAAGACGAAGAAGAAGAGGAAAGTATTGATATAGCACTGATTCTTGTGCAGATCAGTTTCAGTTTCTCAAGGAGGCACCACTGGCCTTGAACAAATCCTTATACGCTACACCACATCTGCTGAGCAGACGCCTGACCAGCAGCATAGCTCAGCTCGCTTAGTCAGGCCTTGAGAAAAAAAAAGATAATTAAAACATTAAATAAATAAACACATATACACAATTACACAAACACACACACACACTTTTAGTTTTATGCACACAGACATGCTCAATATATTAGATTATTTTTTAAAGAAATTTCAGTTCATTCTCCTTTATTAGAAAATAGAAAAATATAAAAACACAAACACATGAACACACATTCACAAATATGCACATGCACTCAAGCACACTTTTATGTGGCACACATGCACAGTATACTGGGCATTAAAATATACTGCTTTTCCACCAAATTACATGTGGAAACTTCTGGAAATACTGTAGAAGTTCTTTCTCTTTCTTTGCAGTTTATGAATATGTAGTAGGAACATGAAAACCGTGTTAATGAGACAAACGTTGACGCCTGTGCAATTGCTCAGGCACAGGGCTCAATGAGTTAAGTTCATTTTCCTTTTCAACACACACACACACACACATCACACAATGAGTTAAGTTCATTTTCCTTTTCAACACACACACACACACACACACACACACACAAAGAAGCCCCAAAGAGTGAGAGAGCACTGACTTGTCCAGGACGGTGGTGTTGAGAAAGGTGAGCACAGGTTTAGGGCCCAGACCAAATAGCAGGGACCGCAACAGCTGCACAATCTGCAACACAACACACACCACAATCTGCAATATGACACACACCACAATCTGCAACATACCACAGTCTGCAACACACCATAATCTACAACACATCACACACCACAATCTGCAACACATCACACACCACAATCTGCAACCAACACACCAGGATCTTCAACACAACGTCACACACATCACAATCTGCAACACAACACACACTACAGTCTGCAACACATCACAATCTGCAACACACCACAATCTGCAACATAACACACAACACAATCTGCAATACACCACAATCTGCAACACATCACACACTACAATCTCCAACACAACACACATACCGCAATCTGCAACAAAACACAATTTGCAATGCAACACACATACACACACAACAATTTGCAATACACCACAATCTGCAACACAACACGTATACCATAATCTGCAACACACCACAATCTGCAACACATCACACACCACAAGCTGCAACACAACACACACACCACAATCTGCAACACACCACACACCACAATCTGCAACACAACACATACCACAATATGCAACACAACAAAATCTGCAACACATGACACACCACAATCTGCAACACAACTCACACACCACAATCCTCAACACAACACAATCTGCAACACACACCAATCTGCAACAAAACACAACACACCAAAATCTGCAACACACTACAACCTGCAACAGTTTCAGTTTCAGTTTCTCAAGGAGGCGTCACTGCGTTCGGACAAATCCATACACGCTACACCACATCTGTTGAGCAGATGCCTGACCAGCAGCATAACCCAACGCGCTTAGTCAGGCCTTGAGTGCATGCTTACATATTTGTGTACCTATGAAAGTGGATTTCATTTTACGTAATTTCGCCAGAGGACAACACTCTCGTTGCCATGGGTTCTTTTTCAGTGCGCCAAGTGCGTGCTGCACACGGGACCTCGGTTTATCGTCTCATCCGAAAGACTAGACGCTCAGTTTGATTTTCCAGTCAAACTTAGGAGAAAGGGCGAGAGCGGGATTCGAACCCACACCCTCACGGACTCTCTGTATTGGCAGCTGAGCGTCTTAACCATTCTGCCACCTTCCTCCTGCAACACAACGCAATCTCCAACACACCAAAATGTGCAACACAACACAATTCACAACACACCATAATCTACAACACAACACAATCTGCAAACCCACCTGATCCCGTGACCCCTCTCGCTCTGCAGGGTCAATCTGCTCCACACCGTTGCACAGGGACTCTAGCTCCAGACGAAGGAACGCCTGCAGCTGGAACCTGCAACAGGGGCAGCGTCATAGCTCACTTCTTTCAGCAATCACAGCTGTCTATAGTGTAACAGCAAACTACACTAACACTCACACACACACACACACCCACACACCGCTATAGTGTAACAGTAAACTACACTCACATGGACACACACACCGCTAGCATCATCGCTCACTTCTTTCAACAATCACAGCTGTCTATAGTATAACACTAAACTACACTCAGACACACACACACTGCTAACGTCATCACTCACTTCTTTCAGCAATCACAGCTGTCTATAGTATAAGTTACTATAACACTAAACTACACTCAGACACACACACTGCTAACATCATCACTCACTTCTTTCAGGAAGCACAGCTGTCTATAGTGTAACAGTAAACTACACTAACACTCACACAGACACAGACACACACCGCTAGCATCATCGCTCACTTCTTTCAACAATCACAGCTGTCTATAGTATAACACTAAACTACACTCAGACACACACACACTGCTAACGTCATCACTCACTTCTTTCAGCAATCACAGCTGTCTATAGTATAAGTTACTGTAACACTAAACTACACTCAGACACACACACACTGCTAACATCATCACTCACTTCTTTCAGGAAGCACAGCTGTCTATAGTGTAACAGTAAACTACACTAACACTCACACAGACACAGACACACACCGCTAGCATCATCGCTCACTTCTTTCAACAATCACAGCTGTCTATAGTATAACACTAAACTACACTCAGACACACACACACTGCTAACGTCATCACTCACTTCTTTCAGCAATCACAGCTGTCTATAGTATAAGTTACTGTAACACTAAACTACACTCAGACACACACACACTGCTAACGTCATCACTCACTTCTTTCAGGAAGCACAGCTGTCTATAGTGTAACAGTAAACTACACTAACACTCACACAGACACAGACACACACCGCTAGCATCATCGCTCACTTCTTTCAACAATCACAGCTGTCTATAGTATAACACTAAACTACACTCAGACACACACACACTGCTAACGTCATCACTCACTTCTTTCAGCAATCACAGCTGTCTATAGTATAAGTTACTATAACACTAAACTACACTCAGACACACACACACACTGCTAACATCATCACTCACTTCTTTCAGGAAGCACAGCTGTCTATAGTGTAACAGTAAACTACACTAACACTCACACAGACACACACACACACACTGCTAGCATCATTGCTCACTTCTTTCAGCATTCACAGCTGTCTATCGTGTAACAGTAAACTACACATCACACAGACACACACACACCGCTCTGGGTGAGCAGAAACTGGGGTATTTGCTGCAGAATCACAGGGAGAGAATCAGTGCAATCTTTTGATGAATGTACGTCGCTTAACTTTGCTTAATTTTTTTTTCATCCAGAAAAAAGTATTATTTCCTCTTTACAATTACTTTATGAGCTTTAAGTTAAAACTTCAACTTTATCAACTCAGAAGTTAAATCTTTCAACTTTGTAAATTATCAAACCTTTCAACTTTTAGGTTATTTCTTTCCATTGCTTATCCACTCCATAATTATTCTGTGATTTTAATACTCTCACAAACTCACAGGACCATCAATTGGCACTCACTCTATGAGTCTCTCTGCTTGACCTTTACCCTTAACATGACACTCACTCTTTAAGTCCCTCTGCTTTGACCTCTAACCCTTTCACTTATTTGTGATTTTTGCAAAGTAATAACCAGCCCATAAAACACCCCCCCACAAATATTAAAATATCCTCAAAAGAATGTTAAAGTATGTTTTCATGAAGGAACCTTTAACTTTCACATGACACTCACTCTTTGAGTCTCTTGGCCTTGACCTTTAACCTGAATGTCACTCACTCTTTAAGTCTCTCGGCCTTGACCTTTAACCTGAATGTCACTCACTCTTTGAGCCTCTCGGCTTTGACCTTTAACCTGAACATGGCACTCACTCTTTGAGTCTCTCGGCCTTGACCTTTAACCTGAACATGGCACTCACTCTTTCAGTCTCTGGGCCTTGACCTCCTCCTGCTGACCAGGTGGTGGCACTGCTTCCCTCAGCTCCTGGTGTGTCTTCAGGACCTTCTCCTCCAGAAACTTCCCTGTGGCCCTCTGACACAGTGACACACACAGTGAACGGTTCATTCACATAGAGGGGTGTGTGTGCGTGTGCATGTGTGTGTGTGTGTGTATGTGTATGGTGTGGTGTGGTGTGGTGTGGTGTGGTGTGGTGTAGTGTGGTGGTGGTGTGTGTGTGTGTGTGTGTGTGTGTGTGTATGGTGTTGTGTGGTGTGGTGCAGTGCGGTGTGGTGTGTGTGCGTGTGTGTGTGTGTGTGACATGTAACCCCACATTTGCGATTTAAGAAGTGAAACTAATGGAGATGTAGGAGGAAAAGGAGGTGAAACAGGTGTACAAAGAAAAGATAGACATGAGTGAAATATGGAAAGAAAATAAGCAATGGATAAGTGCAGGAAACACATCTATCGAAAAAGAATCATTTGTCATTATTGAGTGATAAATTATCATCCAAACTGCCATAAATGACAGAACCTCCAGACTCTTAAATAAGTCTAGATCTGTTTAAATTTTTTCTTTCTTTTTTTTAAAACTTTTTCGTACCAGAAATTATTTTGCAAGGGCTGTTTTCTGTGGTTCTTTTTTGTAGTTTGTGTGTTTGCTTTTTGTCAACTATAGGTTGAACATTGTGGGAGAAAGGTGAAAAAGACCAACTTTCAAAATCCTGAGTGCTATCAATGGTTCACACTGCACCCACCTGTGGGCAGGATGGGTCGTGGGAGGTCATGAACTTGAGAGTGGCAGGACACGAGGGTGTGGACGATGGGCTCTGGGTCAAGGTCAACGTCCAGGGCCCTGCGGTACTCCTGCTGCACAAACTGGGTCAGGTCCTCCTCCGTCTTCACATCTGGAACAACACAGTCTGTCCTCACAGCTGGGGTTAGGGGAAAGCACACACACTTTTCTTTTGTTCTCAGTCTATAGTTAGGGGAACACACACACTGTTCTTTTCGGGGAACATGCACACACTGTTCTTCTGGGGGAACACACACACACACTGTTCTTTTAGGCGAACACAAATACTGTTCTTTTAGGGGAACACATCGATACTGTTCTTTTGTTCTCAAAGCTAGTGGTAGGGGAATGCACAGACACTAATCTTTTGTCTTCACAGCCTGGGTTAGGGGAACACTCACACACTGTTTTCTCAGCCATCACAGCCTTGGGTTTGAGAATGCTTACACACTGTTCTTTTAGGGGAAAACACATACAGTTGTTCTTTCTGCCCTCACAGCTGGGGTTAGGGGAACACTCACACACTGTTTTCTCAGCTGTCACAGCCTGGGGTTTGGAGAATGCTTACACAATGTTCTTTTAGGGGAACACACACATACAGTTCTTTCCTCCCTCACAGCCTGGGTTAGGGGAACCCTCACACACTCTACTTTCTTCAATCTCACAACTGATACAGAGAAACCTTTTGCAGAATGTGAAAAGTGCTGTCCCCTAATGAACACAGCAAAAGGAAATTTTCTTCCTAAAATTATATTTAAGTAACATACTTACAGTGACCCACTAGTGCAGACTCCGGCAGGGGTCTGATTCCTGTCCTGTGCAAACTACTATCCGCCTATGCGGAGAAAACGAAAGTAGCTACTCACATTTCATTCCTCTCACTACCGGAGATGCATTCACTACAGTGCTATTGGGTTTAAGTGACAACAGTGGTTCATTCACCATTCATCATATTCCAAATATGGGCACAATGGGATTTTTTCTTCACAGCTGAAAATGACAAATCGTCACTGACGGGACAGAAAAAATGGTCAATTTCTGCTTCCTTTTTGCCATTGAAAATGACTACACATACATATACCATCAATTATTTGAACATAGGTTGGAGTGACAGGTTTTTATGATATCAAAATATTTGTGGCTTTAAATTGAAACACACATCTTAATACCAGAACAAAGTAAAAGAATGGGGAAAAAAAAATCACGAAATGTCAATATAGAAAACCACATAATATGGAAACATTTCTACCCATGCCAGTTCTCAATGTAAAATCTGAACAATTGGTCAATGCAAAAATCAAACATGACACACATGCATGTACACACGCACCTGCATGCGCGCACACACACACACATATGTATGCATTGTACAAATACACCCGTACACAAACACAGACATGTATGCATGTATACAGACTATGCACATGTGCATACACATGCACACACACACACACATACACACACACACACACACATATAGACTCACTCACTCACTCACTCACACACACACATATACACAAACACACAGAGATACACTCACACACAGACACACACACACACACACACACACACTCAGAGCCACAAGGACAGACTAGCCAACAACAACCCACCAGCCTGCGTGATGCTGGGTCTGGGAGGAGGGGGAGGGGGTAGGGGTGCGGCGGGGGGCAGGAAGTCTCCATCCACCTCATCCAGCCCCGAGGTGGAGGAGGTCCGGCGCTGTGTGGCCTGGATCACCATCAGCCGGCCTCGCGTCAGGATGCTGTCCTGCTTCCCACTCCTCCTGCAGATATGCCATGCACAACACATTCCTCTGTATCTCACTATCTCTTTCCTGCTTCCCACTCCTCCGGCAGACATGCCATGCACAACACATTCCTCTGTATCTCACTATCTCTTTCCTGCTTCCCACTCCTCCGGCAGACATGCCATGCACAACACATTCCTCTGTATCTCACTATCTCTTTCCTGCTTCCCACTCCTCCTGCAGACATGCCATGCACAACACATTCCTCTGTATCTCACTATCTCTTTCCTGCTTCCCACTCCTCCTGCAGACATGCCATCCACAACACATTCCTCTGTATCTCACTATCTCTTTCCTGCTTCCCACTCCTGCAGACATGCCATGCACAACACACTCCTCTGTATCTCACTACCTCTTTCCTGCTTCCCACTCCTCCTGCAGACATGCCATGCACAACACATTCCTCTGTATCTCACTATCTCTTTCCTTCTTTCTACTCCTCCTGCAGACATGCCATGCACAACACATTCCTCTGTATCTCACTATCTCTTTTCTGCTTCCCACTCCTCCTGCAGACATGCCATGCACAACACATTCCTCTGTATCTCACTATCTCTTTCCTGCTTCCCACTCCTCCAGCAGACATGCCATGCACAACACACTCCTCTGTATCTCACTATCTCTTTCCTGCTTCCCACTCCTCCAGCAGACATGCCATGCACAACACATTCCTCTGTATCTCACTATCTCTTTCCTGCTTCCCGCTCCTCCAGCAGACATGCCATGCACAACACACTCCTCTGTATCTCACTATCTCTTTCCTGCTTCCCACTCCTCCAGCAGACATGCCATGCACAACACATTCCTCTGTATCTCACTATCTCTTTCCTGCTTCCCACACTCCTCCTGCAGACATGCCATGCACAACACATTCCTCTTATCTCACTATCTCTTTCCTGCTTCCCACTCCTCCTGCAGACATGCCATGCACAACACATTCCTCTGTATCTCACTATCTCTTTCCTGCTTCCCACTCCTGCAGACATGCCATGCACAACACATTCCTCTGTATCTCACTATCTCTTTCCTGCTTCCCACTCCTCCGGCAGACATGCCACACATACAGAGATGCCAACCCCTGTCAAGTGTTTGTAATCAGGAAATTTGGTAGGAACATTCTGAATTTGGTAGTAACAACTGGACTCTAAGCCACATCAGTAAACATAAATTTTATCTCCAAGGCATACAAACATTTGGGCCTACCTGCAACATGGTGTGTACCTGCTATGATTAAGCTGAAGGGCCCACTGAATGCTGTTTCAATGTAAACATGCACGCGATTAGATGAGCATCATCAAGTGAGACCAAGATTAGTAGTGACTGCCCTGGCCTCATGGTTGATAGCTCAAGAGTGTCTGGGTAATGTTACGATAGGAAAGCATGTGACCATGATAGCAATTCAAAAATGAACTCGTCCGATCAATTCTGACGTTGGCGTAATGTCGGAACAAACTGCAATCGAGCGTAACAAAATACAGCGAAATCATTACAGTTGGCATCTCTGCACATACCACATTTCTCTGTCACTCACTTTCTATCACTTTCCTGTTTTCCACTCCTAGAAACATATATACTGTCTCTTTCCTGATTCCCACTCCTAGAAACACAGGATACATACCAAATACCTTACTTTGTCATATACTATCCTTGTAGGATGCTTTCCTGTTTGCCACTCCTGGAGATAGGTATGTGCAACTTTGTTTTTGTTTTTTTTTTAAAACACCACAAGCTCACATGTTGGTGTGCATCATTACACACAAACAGGAAGTGAACAATAAAAACAACGGAATGACATTGTGGTGTTCTACATTAGTTTCAAAAAGTTGGTCTTCAGGCAAGACTTGAATGAAGGGGAAGACGAAAAAGAGTTCCTGATCTACACAGACAGAGCTGGTTCCAGACAGCTGTGCCATGAAATGAGAAAGAACGCTGACCACAGGACCCTGTCGTGATAGAGGGGATACAAATCAGACGAGCATGGAAGGAGGAAGGTCCTGACCTGCGTTCAGCACTGCTGTCCAGGGAAGACGTGGAGCGGTCGGCAGAACCTGACCTGTTCAGGGGGAGGAAAGCAGAGGAGGAGGAGGAGGGGAAGAGGGGTGTGCTCTGCTGGGAGGGGTGGAGGAAGAAGGGGGGCTGGTTCTCACGGCGGTAAGCCTGCTTCAGATCGCGCAGCATTTGCTTGGTGGCCTCTGACAGGTCACTCACTGGCTGAACCCTGCACACACACACACACACACACACGTCAATATCTGTCATGTGACTGTACACATGACAACACACAGAGCTCTACACACCCTTTACACACATAGTTACAGACACCTGTCAAAGACACCTGTTAACACCCACACGCCGGTATGGCACAGGATACATGCATGGACTAGATGGAAAACAAAATTCCCCAAATTGCGAAATTTGGAGAAAGCTTCAGCAATCTGTTATCTTACCAAATATCTAAGCCAGAGTGAAGTGCTGAGTACCACTGACTGTGTCTTACACTTATATAAGACAAAGAGCAAATGTCACTGTACTTGTTTACTGCATGATCAGGCATGATACTGGGAAATCGTGATTGAGACTGAAAGGTGGGGGCCGCAGAAGGCCCCCAGTGGGAAGTCCATGGGGAAATGCCCTTTGTGGGGGTCTGGGGGCGAACCCCCTGAAGCTGAAGGTTTTTCTCAATTTCAAACCATAAAATCTGCACTTGCGGGCCACCAGTGCTGCTGAGGTATTCCAACCCACAGAAGACAAAAAATCAGTCCAACTGTTTTTGCTTCCAAACCTTTAAAGTTAACCTTGGGGGCATGATTTTCAAAATCATGTCTCGTGTGTGTGTGTGTGTGTGTGTGTGTGTGTGTTTTCAATGCAACTCTCTGTGTGTATGTGAGAAAGAGAGACAGACAGACAGAGATTGAGAAACAGGGGTCGGGCGGGACATGGGAGGAAAGAGTTAAAGTTCATGTATGTGCACTGCTTTAAATACAACTCTCTGTATGTTAAACTCTTTGTGTGAGTGAGTGAGTGAGTGAGTGAGTGAGTGTGTATGTGTGGAGGAGTGGGAAGCAGGAAAGAGGTAGTGAGATACACTTAGTAGGTGGTGTCCTAAGTACGTTAAAACAGAACAGGCACCACTGAACACCACCAAAGTGACTCAGCAGCAGTGCAGGGTCTCCTCTGGTGTGTGGCCTCCTGGCGAACCTAACATCGATGGCTCCCTGTGGACTGCTGACGCTGGAACTGCGACGGACGAACCCGGGTGTGGCCGTGTATTGGGGAATCTATATGAGCGGCGTGGGAGTAATGCCACTGAAACGGTGCAGATGATGGGGCAGCAAAAAAAAAAAAAAAAAAAAAAAAGTCACTGGATCGCCTCTCAAGGGGTCAACAACAGACGCTTTCGAAAGAGCATTCCGTTTTCATTTTTGACAGATCATCGGTAATGGCCCGTTGGCTTTTTCTTTTTTTTTCTTCTAGAAAATGGACGCTCTGTTTTTAATGCAAAATCTGAAAACAAATTTCCATGCCTAGTCTGAAGAGCTACACCCATACAATCTGACACCAAACGCACTTGGCCTTTCCTGTGGTGTCAATGGCGTCGCCTACCCGTAAAGTTTTTTTTTTTTTGTTCTTCAATTCTGTTTTCACGATCTCATCTTGCCAGACCCAGTTCCACTTATTATTCACTCCTTTATCGATCTCTGCTGCAAAAATCCTTTAATCCTTTGTGAGTTTTCTCATTTTGTCAATGACTGAAGATGATCGATGAAATCAAGTATCTTTGCAAGTCGTGAAGCCCACGAGTGAGTTTTGTAATCCTGACCGAATACGGATAAGCTGAATGATGACAGAGGAGCAACGGAACACTTATTCTCAATTGGTTCTCTTATCCAAACATGGGGTATTTTAGCAAAAGCTGTGGGTCTGTCTTGTTGATCGGTCGGACAACGTTCGTGCAACCTTCCTGGGTCCCCCCCCCCCCACACACACACCCTCCGATTTTCTCAACGGATTTACGCGAATCTCAAAAATGACCTCTGGAGCCAATTTTCGGTTGGAAATCTGACAATAGTCGGAAAAATCTCATGCTTGATGATTCTCAATCCCACTCGTTTTGGCAATGGACAAAGATCTGGTTTTATAAACCCTCAAATGTTTGGAAGCTGATAAAGATATGGTTCCTTAAATCCTCAAACATTTGGTAACTGACAAAGATCTGGTTTTATAAACCCTCAAATGTTCGAAAGCTGATAAAGATATGGTTCTTTAAACCCTCAAACTTTTGCTAACTGATAAAAGATCTGGTTTTACAAATCCTCAAACTTCGCACAAAACGGCCTGTCCTGAGTCTGAACACTGACTGACTCTTGTTGCCGCCTAGTCAGCATTCAGCATGGGTCAGTCCTTTTGTGGCAGGGATGCTGTTGTATCCATCCACTTTTCACTGAAGCAGCCAGGGAAGTGAACTGACCTGTCTGTGAGGGTGTCCAGCGCCGACTGGATCTGGGGTACGCTGCCCGCCATGTGCCAGGGGTTCAACACTCCTGTCCACAACCGGCCCCCCTCACTGCCCCCACCTCTGGTCCCCTCCCCCCCTGCCACACCTGCAACAGTAATCATGACAGTGATAACAACAGTGTATAGATAAATGCAGTGAGGAGCCATGGCAGAGTTGATTAGAAATTGGAAATCAAAATAGAAACTTTTTTTTTATTGAGGGAAAAGGACTAAGCACATATTAACCTGTTTTCATCCTACCCTTGTAAAGAAAATCTATAAACTAATGAAGGGATGTAAAAAAAACCAAAACAACAAGAACCACAGTGGAAAATTTTTTTTTTAATGTAAATACATGCACACTATGTTACAACAATAACATTAACATAAATAATAGACAAAAAGAACAAATTAAGCTGCACAGAGAATACACAACTCTGCACACAAAAAAGAATCTATCCACACTGATAGGTACACAAAAATATGCCCATGCACTCAAGGCCTGATTAGCACACAGAGTCATGCTGGTGGTCAGGTGTTAAACTAGCAGATGTGGTGTAGCATGAGTGGATTTATCCAAATGCTGTAACGCCTCCTTGGGAGACTGAAACTCACTTTGATGTTCACTACTCTGAGGGTGACGTGAAGAGAGGGTGGAGGTCACCTGCTTTCTGAACTGCTCCACACAAATCCCTGACCCTGACCTCTCCTTGACTCCTTCTCCTGAGGTCACACCTTTCAGGGTCAGCTTTTTCTCCACCTGCAGGGTCATCCCTAACGACAGGTAGCACAGGTGGGCACTGCTGCCTGACGAGGATTCCAGAACGGCCAGATAAGGGCAGGTCTCCTTGTCCAGTGACACTGACAATATCTGGTCAGAAAGGGGGAAAAAAAGGTTAGAAAAACAATGGGTTACAGAACAACAACAATGACAGCGGTTGATGGGTGCAAAAGTCAAGTGGTTAAAGCCTTGGACCTTCTATCTGTGGGTCCTGGGTTTGATAACTTAGGTCAACAGTTGTGCAGACCTGTTAATGCCTGCACCCCTTCATGTATCTTTCCATAAGATCAAATCTGAAGAACGAGATTGGCAGAAGTTAAATTTTTATCACTTTTTATTCCCATTATGTTCTAAATGCATTAAACTCTTTGTTGAATGGTACTAGTCAAGGGTTTCATTAAAATTGCAAGACTTTTCCATACCCTGAAGGAGCAAAAAAAATTTTTCCAAGACTTTTCCTCCAGTGCTGGAAATAGTTCTCTCATTCCCCCCCTCCCACCCCCACCCCCCACCAAGACTTTTCCAGACTTCCATGACTGTAAAAAAAAAAAAAGAAAAAAAAAAGGGTCTTATTCAATGTCCATTTCACGTGCATGAAACTGACAAAGCCAAAACAACAACAACAACAACAAAATCACCAAAAAATCTCTGACATGTATGCATATGCATAGAACCCAAGGAGTTACCAGAGTCTGCTGAAGGGAAGAGAGGGCACGTAGCAGAGACAGGAAATCCCGGCGCTGATCCTCAGACACACTGTCGGCCGCCAGGCACAGAAAGTGCTGCCCCAGGTTCCCCCCCAGCGTCCGCACCTCCCACCTCTCCATGCGACCACGCATCTGCAGACGAGGGGCAGAGGAGGGGGGGGCACGCAACGGGTGGGGGGCTGGGCCTGGTCCTGGGGGCACCACCAGAACACAGGCACCGTCACCGCCATCGCTGGTTTTCACCTCCACCTCTTGTGGGTCAGTCACCGGCTGTGGCCTGTGGCAAAAAAGTCATCAGCTCTCCATCAGTCTGTGAGTGTGATATAATACAGCTGTACAAACCTGGAGTTCACTGCCTTTCTCAGTACATCACAGTCCCTCAGTCACATGCTTTTCATCATCTCTCAGTGCATCAGATTCCCTCACTCGCATGCTTTACATCAACTCTAAAAACACTACTTCATTCAAGCAGTCTCTGCATACTTAACTAGACACTACATTGTATATAATATAGATCTGTATTCTGTGGATCCATATGTATTTGTTCTGTGTGTGTGTGTGTGCATGTGTGTGTGTGTGTGTGTGTGTGTGTGTGTGTGTGTCTAAAACACTTGAAGAAGAGGATTTCAAAATCTATGCAGAATTATCCTAAAGATAAAAAATAAAATGCGGTGACTGAGCGAGGCAGTATTGTAATACTGTTGTATTTTTATGGAGGAACACTGGAAAGAAAAAAGGCAGTGGGGATGAGGAGACTGCTGTCTCCTTGAAGTCATGTGGAGTGAGGACTGTCAATGTCTTAACCCCTTGCCTGCTGAACCTTTGTGAAAAGGTCAGCCATACACAAGCTTTGAGTGCAGTTAAATTTTACATTTGTGTGCTTTTTGATGGTGTCTGATTTTGCTGAAGAAAAGTAATGCAATCCCTTGAGAAGGAAGCCTAAAATACATAGTAGTGACATACATCCTGACCTGCAAGCTGTGTTCGGATAGCAGTTTGCACAGGCAGGAATGTCAGACCCCTGCCGGAGTCTGCACTAGCTGGGTCACGGTTAAGTATGTGTAATTAAACTGTGTTTTATCGATTTTCAGAGTGGTGACAGCCATTCACTGAGGAGCAAACTCATCAGCAGTAGTCAAGAGGTTAATGTATACAGTACACTGTACAGTCGATATCATTCTATGCACAGCTGCTTGCATATCCATTCAATTTCAGTTTGTTTGTTTTTTACTCTGGCTTGGACCTGGAGTCAGAGCCCAACTGACCACACTGGGCCATCATATAACTCATACATGTATGCACACATACATTATGTCCACAAAAACATCACCCCTACAGGCTACACTTACAGTTACATATCCATTTAAAACATCACCTCAACATTCATATGACATATGTACATGTACATACACATATAGACATCCACAAAAACATCACCCCAAAGCCTATCACCACATTTCTCTCACAGCAATTCCCTCTGGTGGGTTTGTATTGCATTGGAAAACATTTTCTGCAAGAACTGTGATAAAAGTAGCTGCAAACCTGGCATACAAACAAGCACTAATATCGATTACACTACATGCAAGTCATCCTCATCATGTATAATACATACATCTTATTTCCATGTAAACATGTCCATTAACTGGAAACACTTATACAAATATGTGTTTTATCAACCTTAAATCTGATTCATATTTATAAAGTTGGTAATAATTTACATTATTTCTTAAAACCAGTAACATACTCACAAAGTGAAAACTTTTTTTTATTTTTAAACAGAGATATATAGAACAAGCATTGTGGCCACAGTATTTCTGGTACTGTGGTTCTTCTAGAGCTCAAACATGAGTAAGGTTCAATGAATCTTATCACAAAATTGAAAAAGCACCCACTTTCTCGCAAATGTCTTTGTTATGGGGACCAGCTTCAAGCTCACAGTCCTGCTTTTGTCTCCCTCTGAACCTGAGACAATCATCATTTTTGGTTCCATCTGTTTTTGTCCAACAACATACATTCACATTGCCAGTAAACTGTTCCAACAGTACAATGTTTTGTAATCAGCTGGAATCCCACAATATATCATATAATATTCATTAGAATTCTGCCAGTGGTCATTTGATACCAGACACAACACACAAATGTCACACAGTCAACTGGGAAGAAAACCTTTGTGAATACTCTTCACTCTTTTTTTTCCATCAGAATTTCAAAACTAAAATTTACACAAGAACTGAAGAAGTTCCATGTGTCACATATATATATATATTTTTTTATCAGTTACTTTGAAATGATGAGTTATCTAATTTTAGCAAGTGATGGAAAAGAAAAAGAAGTAACTGGGAAGCTTTTCATATCAAAATAAAGCCATCAGTTTTACTGCAAATGCTATGAGCACAATTACCACAATACCAGTACAAATCAATGAAACAAAATGTTCACACCTTCTACATCACCCAGCTGCTCAAAGAGCAAAGTGGCAGTGGTGGCGGCAGTGGAGGAGGACAAGGAGGAGGAAGCTGCAGACCCTGTCAGACTGCTGGGCACCGCACCCTTCCCCCTATGGCAGCAAGGCAGCACAGCACTACACACCGACATGCAGGCGAAGGAAGACAGCAGGACCGTCACACTGTCCTGGCCACTCAGACCCTCCTCCAACATCTCAGCGTCACCTGAGGAAGAGGGGCGGTGGTGGGCGTGGGTGGTGGTGGAGAGATGTGTGACCAGGGAGTGGAAGGGGATCAGCAGCGCCCCCACTGTCCTCAGGGACTGCCGCACCATCTCATAGCTCTTCTTGTCCGCCACCACCTTCAACATGCATTGCACGGTACCCAAAATGCATCCAATCTTTTTTCTTCTTCTTTTTTTTTTTTTTACAAAGTTTGCCTGATACTAAATTACTATGGTGATACTGATAATAGCAGTAGTACCCAAAGATTGCCTGATACTATAGTGATGCTGATACTAGTAGCAGTACTATTAAAAACTCTCTTTGCCAAGAAGGTGAAGATGATGTAACTTGGGCAAGACACTCTCCACTGTAATAAAATTCTAGCCCAGATAGTTGGGACAGCAGCTGCCTCCTCTGCTGTCCTGATGGTTACAGTCAGTCACGACTGACTAGTAACTATTAATAGTATTATTGTTCTACTTTACCGTAGAGTATTCTTCGTCAATGTCATAATCTTTTTTCTTTTTTTGTTTTTAAAAATTCACAACTATGTAATTGTCATCTGAATTAAATGTCTTACTCTTACTTAGTAAGTAATACAACTGATTTTTTGTTTTCTAATTTTTATATGAAAGAACACTGTTAACAGTTAAGCCAGAGGAGTCTTTCGACTAATGAAAAAAACAATAACTAAGATTATAATGGAACTATAAAGAAAAATAAGTCACAATGTTTATGATGTCTACATCATCATACTCACAGGATCTGCCTCGTTCAAAATTCGGTAACGTCCTGTGTCAATCCAGTGCAGCCGGATTTTACGCTGTTCATAAAATTGTTTCCGCAGCTGTTGTGGCATGACCGCATCAACAAACACAGTCTTGTCCATGACCACCTTATTGCAGTAATGCCGCAGAGTCTTTTTGTCACAGGGAACTCTGCTGATGAGAAAGACATAGTTGGACTGTTGTGCGGTTTCAAACTGGCCATGTTTTTTCCTGCCTTTCACTGGTGAACCAACATCAGGCATTTCCCATGGGAAATCATGCACAGTTTCTGTTAAACGTTTTAACAGACAAGAGGATGGGTGTGACGATAACAAGAATCCCTTTTTTTTCGTCTGATCCTGATCATTTTCCACTCTGACAGTGATGTCCGTCAATTGGAGAAGTTGTAAGGATTTCTTCAAATTTGTTTCGAATTCTTGAAATGTTTTTAACTTAAAATCTTGAAAGCCAGACGCTCTTGATTCCAGTTTCCCAATCTTTTCGTCAATGTCAAACAATTTGAATCCCCACCGCAATGATTTGGTTTTGTTTTTGTTGACCGTGTCCAGCTGACTGTTGAGGAAACTCAACACGCGAAACACGCACAGAGAGATTGCTTCTTCCCATTTCGTTCCTCTGCTTCGACAAACTGAAAGATCGATCAGGAACACAGCCTGAGTGTTGGATGCTGCTTCAGACATGGTTTGCTATCAGATCGTCTCACTTTGATCTGCTTCGAAACATGAAGTGTAAAAGACACGATTTCGACGCTGTGTTTTTGGCTTTCAGGTCACTCGCGCCGCCATTTTGAACACAATTCCCGTCATACGTCACTTCTTCCTGCGGAAACAAAATGTACTTTCGATATCGAGTGTCTCTCTTTCTTCCTTTCATTCAGTGACCACCATCAAATTGTTGATTATTCTGTCACTGATGTGGGGGTCGGCAGAAAAAAGCCCTTATTTTCAACAAAAAGGACCTTTATTTTAAGCTGAACCACTCCGGCTAGCGAAGCGCTTCCCGGGGAGGTCAGCTCGATTGTCTCCGCCTGTGTCTATACTCCCCCATGTTGATTTATTCCCCCGGCCCGATAGTCATCCGGCTGGATATTCCTCCGCCTCGTTAGTCCTTCTCACAAAGACCTAAAAACAGTAAAATACAAATGTATGTATACATGTGAGAATGATAATGCTTTCTGCTTGATCAAAGATGTATTCAGTGGGCGGAATGATGAACGTATTCTCACATCTTCTATCTCAGTGTCCAGACGTCCGCCTTCCGAGTTGAGCAGAAGCGCGCGGCTTGTGTGTGCCTGCTATTGTGTGGGCTCGCTGCCTTTCTTACACGGGCCCTGTTACACGGACTTTCATGCTCACATCACAACTCATTGTTTGGACGAGAGAAACTCTCTCTCTCTCTCTCTCTCTCTCTCTCTCTCTCTCTCTCTCTCTCTCTCTCTCTCTCTCTCTCTCTCTCTCGACCAGGGAGGTGCATTCGAGCATAGGACCAGAATTACTCCACACCTCTACTGTGAGGTTAGAAAAAATTGAGGCGTGTGTACTAGTAACACACACACACACACACACACACACACACACACACACACACACACACACACACTGTGACGGCACGCGCAAGCTGACAAACGCACGCACGCACACACTGGCACACGCGCACGCACGCGCGCTCGCACACACACACACACACACACTGACGCACACACACACACACACAGGCACACACGCATGCTTACGCATGCACACACACACGCGCGCACTCACGGACACACACGCGCGCGCGCGCGCACACACACACACACACAAAAGAACGCACAGCCGCCGCGCACGCACAGACACACACACACGCTCGCGCGTGTACATACACACACGCTCGCACACATGCACACGCACAAACACACACACACGCAGCACACACATACACACACCTGCACGCGCGCGCACACGCACACATACACTCCCATGCACACACGCTCGCTCATGCACACACGCACGCACGGACACACACACACACACACGCACGCACGCATACACACACACAAAAGAACGCATAGCCGCCGCGCACGTACATACACATACGCGTGCGCGCTTGCATACATGCACATGCACACACACAGTAGCAGCACAGTAGTCTCCATTTGAACGTCTTCCACTGGAAGCGAAAAAAGAACGCGTTGTGTGTGTGTGTGTGTGTGTGTGTGTGTGTGTGTGTGTGTGTGTGTGAAAATAATAGAAAGAAACGAAAACATGAACAATTAAAAAAAAAAAAAGAAGAAAAAAAATTGAAGACAAGTATTTTTTCAGGCACAAAAAGCGATTTCGCAAATAATCACACATGGGATATTCCATTAAAAAATAGAACTCATCCCCAATCATAGGTCTCTTCGTGTTAAAAAAAAAAAATCTTACATATTCGTGGTGTGCCACTGCGTCTCTCAATTTCTATTTCCAACTTATGATTACTATTTTCGAAAGTTGGAGAAGCTGATATGTAATCATCAGGCATTTGCCGGAATTTTTGAATTTTTGTCCACCAAGTCACATTTAATTTGCATAGAACAAACATTTAAGGGGGGTGGGGTGGGGTAGGGGTGGGGGGGTGGGGGGGGGGCGGTACTCCTCATGCGCAAGGGGCCGCTGGCTGTCGACTTGTTGAGGGATTTCTGGAGTTCCTCCACACCCTTTGATTTTTGCTCTGGCAAAGACGCTGCAGTTCTGGAGTCTCACTTTGACACAGATCGTTTCACAGTCAGTCACCAGCTCAGGTTGTTCTTCTGCTCTCAGTGATGTGTGAGTCATGATAAAGATGCTACCTCCATGAGCGGTGCGGTCATTACGAAATATATTGCATTCACCAGGGGAAAACCTATGTTGACTTCACCTCTATACCTCCGCAGTTAAAACCCACACACACACGCGCACGCATACATCCGCGTGCATACACACACACACACACACACGCACACGCACACACACACGCGCGCGCACGCACACACGCCCGCGTGCACACACACACACACACACACACACACAAGAACATCGTTATTGATTTTAATTTTCTCAAGACCATGATTTATTTTCATGTAACGTACATCATGATACAGAATATTTTGGAAAAGCATTATTTTCAAAGACATAAGTAATTCATCACTATAACTGTAACATAAACATGTTAATAAAAGTAAATCAAAGGCAATAGTCAATGTTAATCTTCAGACATAAAACAGTGGAGGCTGCTTTGCATAATGTAAACAGGCTCACAATTAATGAGGAAAACAAATCAGGCCACAGAAAAGGATTGTTCAGACACTCGGGTTACTTTCTTTTTGGACGGCGAATGCAATTAAATTTACCAAATTTTCTTTATAAATGGAATTTGCACCACACACACACACACACACATTATATGTATACATATAATATACACACATATATATGGCTGACCTGACACATGCTGGCAAATGAACATTTTTCACATCCATACAATTACTCACACACGCACAAATGCAAGCATGTGCGCACACACACAGACACACACACACTATATATATATATATATATATATATATATATATATATATAGTCTTAACGTCTCTGTAATTCAACCCGTACAAATCCACATCCACACAGACTCATATCGCGTAGGCTTTCCCGACAAGACCTCCGGTATACACATGATAGGTGTGTGCGCCCCAGCGGATGCGATGAAGGCCACACACCGCTTTCACATAGATCCACACGGCCACAAGTTGACACAGGCACCAGCCACACACGAAGCGAAACTTGCTGATCCCAGAAGAACCATTCTGAAAAAATGACAACCAGAAACACAATTATAATTCTCGTGAAAAAAAAAGAGAAAAAAGCTGGAAATATTTCCTGGCACAATCATAGCAGTGACGCGGACTGACTAAACTGACGACAGGTGGTTCAGTTCAGTTCAGTTCAGTTCAGTTTCTCAAGGAGACGTCACTGCGTTCGGACAAATGCATATACACTACACATCTGCTAAGCAGATGCCTGACCAGCAGCGTTACTCAACATGCTTAGTCAGGCATTGAGGGAAAATATGATAGAATGATGTACAATAAGATGCATAAACAAATAAGTGGATGTCATCAAATTAATTAATGAATAGTGGGTGAATCAAGACTCATACATATACATGGTTTTTGGTGAAAGTCTATAGGGTCTTTGGGTGAACTGGTCTTTTTGACATTGTTCTACTTGTTCTTCGAACACTTAATGCTGTTAAAGTCCGAGTTTAGCATCCTAAATTATTGCAAATATTTTACCGGCAATTTTTGCGCATGTATGAAACGATAATTATCACCATTGGTAGATGTTGTGACCCATTTTAGGTGGATTTCAACTCATTTTGTACGTTATTTTACTCAGTTCTGATGCGGATTCAGTCACTAGACTAGCTTGCCACCATCTTGCTTTTCCGTTTTTCGTCCCACAAACCATGGAAATGTAACAAATAGGTGCAACAATTTAGGATGTTAAAATTGGATATTATCTTTTATGCTAAAATACTGCTATCTCTTTGACCGGTTTTTAAGAACTGACAGGTTACTGGACAAAGAATGCTCCCTTTACGGTCGGCTGGGCCAAAAAGCAGTATGATTTGATTTGATTTGTAATCAAAGGAAGGTGGGTCAATACTGAGACAGTGGCTAGACTAATCATGGCACAGAACTGGCGAGTTTTGACAGCAAAGTGGGCGTGTGTTCGATGGTTTGCCCAATGGCCTGTGTAGTTATAGACTGCTGTAGGGGGTTAATGGTGAGTTTATTGAAAACATATCTCAAATCCAGGAATGTAGTGTGTGTGTGTGTGTGTGTGTGTGTGCATGCGTGGGTGCACTGCATGCGTGCGTGTGTGTGTGTGTGTGTGTGTGTGTGTGTGTGTGTGTGTGTGTGTGTCTCTCTCTGTAGGTGGAGGGGGTGGCGTTGGAAGAGATGGTATATGCGCGTGTGTGTGTGTGTACGAGTGTGTACGAGTGTGTGTGTGTGTGTGTGTGTGTGTGTGTGTGTGTGTTTGTTGGTTCTTTAGTCTAGCGTTTTTTTCACTATTTGTGATATTAGACGATGTGTGGTGGTGGTGTGAGGAGTGTGGGGTGGGTGGGAGGCACGAAGGTCTATTGTCTTAAGTTGACAAAACATATATACCCATAAGTTCCCATCCCCGACCACCAAACGCGGGATTACCTGCACTTGTGTGAGCAGCAAGAAGTCCACAACGATCCAGGCCGTCAGGTGGCAGCACAGGAAGGGGAGAGGGCGGACACCGAAGAAGAGGAAGAGGAAGAAGGAGGTGAGGCCACCCAGGGGAAGGCACTCTGACAGGGGCTCCAAAATACCCACAACGGGCAAGGCGTTGTAGCGTAACCGGGACCACCTGGGTATGGACAGGTCTCCTGGTTACTTTGTGTGGGGGGGGGGGATCGGGGGCGGGGGGGGGGGACTGAAGGAGAGAAAGTGGGGTGGGGGGTAGAGAGAGGGAAAGAGAGGGAGGGAGGGGGGAGATAGGGGGAAGAGAGAGGGGAGAGAGAAAAATGAAAATGAGAAAAGAGAGAGGGGTGGATAGAGAGGGTGGTGGAGAAAGAGAGGGGGTGGAGAGAGAGCAGGGGGGGGGGGAGAAAGGGGAAAGAGAGAGAGAGAGGGGGGGGGAGGGAAAGAGAAAGTGGGAGAAAGGGGAGAGAAAAGGCAAGAGAGTGAGAGAGAGGGTAGAGTGGGTGGAGAGAGGGGGAGAGGGAGTGGGGAGGCAGAGAGGAGGAAGAGAGAGAGAGAGAGAAAGGAGAGATAGGGGGAAGAGAGAGGGGGTAGAGAAAGAGATAGGGAGAAAGAGTGAGAGAGAGAGAGGGGAGGAGAGAGAGGGAGAGAGAGAGAGAGAGAGAGAGAGGGGAAGAGATAGAGAGAGTAGGAGAGAGAGGGGGAGATAAAGGTGAGAGAGGGGGGGTACTGAGAGAGAGGGGGAGAGAGAGAGGAGAGAGAGGGGGGAGAGAGGGGGAGAGAGAGAGGAGAGAAAGAGAGTGGGAGAGAGAGAGGGGAGAGAGGGGGGAGAGCGAGAGAGAAGGGAGAATGAGAGAGGAGAGAGAGAGAGGGGGGGGGAGAGGGAGAGAGGTGTGTGTGTGTGTGTGTGGGGGGGGGTGATAAGTCCTATGTTAGCATCCTAAATAAACCATCAACCCATGTAACGGCAATACTCGTGTATAAATGAAACTATGTTAGCATTGTACCATATTTCAGTGGTTTCTGATTCTATTTGAGCTTCTTTTATTCAATTTTGACAAAGATTCAGTGAACTTCTCCTCCTGCTGCTGCTACAACTACTGCTGCTACTCCTGCTGTACCTATCACTAAACATATTACTACCACTAAACCTGCTAACTACTCATAAATATGGAAAATATCCTCCTGGGTTCTTCATGTTGAGTACAATCTGAGCACTGAAGCAAACTAAAACTTCAGTGTCGTCCCCGTTGTCTGTTGGGATTCTATTTTTATCTCTTTGAGATATGCATGGGTCAAAGGGCAGGAACAAGGGACCCACCTGACCATACGGTCAACAAAGCTGCCCAGTGACGTCAGGCTGACGTTTTGTTGAGCGGGAAAAGATGACATCACCAGCTTGTAACCCCTAAGAGAGAAGAAAAAAAACAACACACATATACACAGGCACACACACACACTCTCTCTCTCTTTTTCTCACTCACATAAGCACAAACACATGCATGGGAAAACATACAATTACATAAACACGCACACGTATCTATACAGGCACACACAGAGACACACACACAGGCATTTCTCTCTGTCTCTGTCTGTGTATCTGTCTCTCTCTCTCCATCCCTCCGTCCCCCCGTGTCCCCTCCCCCTCTCTCTCTCGCTCTCTCTCTCTCTATATATATACACACATATATAAACACATATAAACATATATATCATATGAATTTATAGACCTAGACAGACAGACGCACACACATACAAATGTACTCATGCTACATGTATATGATAAATTTTACACACACACACACACACACACAACATTCTCAAACATCCACAAAAAAGGAATCAGTTATTATCTACGCATGGACAGAAGCGCACGTTCATACATGTATGCACATACGCAAGTGTATGTGTATGTGTGTGTGTGTGTGCGTGCATTCCTCTGTGTGTGTGTGCGCGCGCGCAGGTGTGTGTGTGTGTGCACGCGCACGCGCGCGCGCGCGTGCAGGCTGACATCTGATGGAGGTGCTTGGTGAGGCGGAAGTCGTGGGGCACGTGCTGTCCGTAGCGCTGCATGTCCAGGCAGTGTCTCTCCAGCATGGACCTCCTCACCATGTAAGACAGGCCCGCCACACAGGCCATGCCCAGAGTGTTGAACGACACGTAGTGCCGGCCCAGTCCACACCCGTAGTACACCTTCAGCACAACAGACATCATCATCATCATCGTCATCGTTACCATCATAGCCATCATCATCGTCATCGCCTTGTACGACAGGCCGGCCACACAGGCCATGCCCAGAGTGTTGAACGACACGTAGTGCCGGCCCAGTCCACACCCGTAGTACACCTTCACAACACAGACATCGTCATCATCATCGTCATCGTTACCATCATCGCCATCATCATCGTCATCGCCTTGTACGACAGGCCGGCCACACAGGCCATGCCCAGAGTGTTGAACGACACGTAGTGCCGGCCCAGTCCACACCCGTAGTACACCTTCACAACACAGTCATTGTCGTCATCATCATTATCGCCGTTTTCGTCATTATCATCATCGTCGTCGTCGTCGTCGTCGTCATCTTCTTCATCATCAACGTCGTCATCATCATCGTCATTATCATCACAGCAACACGGCGACCACCACTACTAATGAAGAGAGATAGAGAGAGGGAGGGAGACACACCCACACCCACACACACACACACACAGGGGAGAGACAGACAGAGAGACAGAGAGAGGGAGAAAGAGAGACACAGAGAGAGAGAGAGAGAGAGGGAGAGAGACATAGAGAAAAAGAGACAGACAGAGAGATAGAGACAGAGCGAGCTGTAGGGAGTCTACCTGCTGCACAGAGTGGGCAATGGCGGTGAGGGAGGGAGGCAGAGAGACAGACAGACAGACAGAGACAGAGACTGAGAGACAGAAAGAGAGAGAGAGAGAGAGACAGAGCTGCAGAGAGCCCACCTGCTGCACGATGTGTGCCATGGGGTGTTGGGAAGGACCAGGCAGACAGAACGGTAACTGATGGACCACAGCCACGTCTGGAGCCTGGAGCTTCACCACCATGTCCTCCATCACCACCCTGCTCACTGCACACACACACACACACACACACACACACACACACACACACACACACACACGACAAATTTCACACACAGTTCAGCTGTCATCTACCTTTAAAAACAATGCTTTTGTGTTTTTCCGTTTATAATTATTAGCATGATTTATACTGATGTGTAAATGGTTTGGATAGTTCTATTGTATTGTCAGTCAGTTTCACATATCTTTGCTTTTACTACCCCCCCCCCCCCTCCCTCTCTCTCTCTCTCTATTGCACACACACAATCACAGGCACAGACACAGACACAATTTACCGACACACACAGACACACAGACAGACAGACACACACACACACACACACACACACACACACACACACACAGATGGAGACAGAGAAAAAACCCACAATACCTTGTACCTTGCTGGAGGACACCCAGACACAGTCATACATGGCAGCCTCATAGCCCTGCAGGAAGTTCTGCACCAGGGGATTGGGGATGTCCGACCTGCCCCCTGTAACACCATCACACCCACACCCACTTCACAATCATACTTCACCAACCCACTTACTTCACAACACCACCATCACCCACCCACTTCATAACAACAACACCATCACCCAACCACTTCATTACAACACCATCACCCACCCACTTCACAACATCACCATCACACCCACACCCGCTTCACAACACCATCACACCCACACCCACTTCAAAATACCGTTACACATCCACCCACTTCACAACAATACCATCACTCACCCACTGTATAACAATATCATCACCCACCCACTTCTCAACAACACCATCACCCACCCACTTCACAACATCACCATCACACCCACACCCACTTCACAAAACCGTTACACATCCACCCAGTTCTCAACAATACCATCATCCACCCGCTTCATAACAATACCATCACCCACCCACTTTATAACAATACCATCACCCACCCACTGTATAACAATACCATCACCCACCCACTTTATAACAATACCATCACCCACCCACTTCACAACAATACCATCACCCAGCCACACACGTCACACCAAAAACATCATCCACTCGCATCAAAATCATACCATTCACTCATTTCAACAACAATAGCAACACCCATCCACCCGCTTTGACAACAAGGTATTACATCCTGCAGCAATGAAGTCTGATCGCTGATAATACAGAGGGTGATGCTCAGGCTGCTCTTCTTCAGGGAAGATCCTGAGGCTTTTAGTTTTCATATCTACGCACACATTTCTTTATTACCATAATTCTCTATTCCGATGATGACGATAGCATGTTGTCATTACCGACTAACTTGGAGAGAGAGAAAAAAGAAGAAAAACCTCATCCAGACCACATGATTCTATCTCTACATTGACCTGGCTTACCCCAGAAGAGACGCACGGTAACCGTGGGGTATTTAACCTGCAGCTTCCTCACCACGCCGATGGCTGGGTCCTGGTCGTCAAGGAAACAGAAGAGCAGCTCGAACTGAAAACAAAAGGTGGCTGAGTGAAGTACGTTCGCCTCCAGCAAGACACAAAGTTATTATCTCTGTAAAAAAAAAAAGTTGCTAGCAAGTTTGCTGATTAAAAAAAACAAAAAAACAAACAAACAACAACAACAACAACAAAAACCCACATAAAAGGGCGACACGAAGAAAACAGCATAGGCTTTACATCCAGGGAACAGCGCAAAGTGTGATCATTCTTCCACGTTTCAATAAGAACGCTGATTCGTTAAAAAAAAAAAAAATCGCTTACACACTGTGAATTCTCGTTTAATACATTGTTCCAAGGGCGGATGGAGACAGTGCTTCTCTGGGTCCTCCCCAGCACCTACGGCTGTTTCTCTTTCTTCTTTGCCTGGACTAGGCTGACCCTGGAGAAAGGTCCAGTGACGGTCAGGAAAGACCCACTGACCACAGGGAACGTCCTGTTGACAGTGGGGAAAGACTACAACTTGGGATTCTCTCTCGAGGGCACATAAGACCGTATGGCTGTGTTTGGAGTGGCACTGTCTTCATCTGTCTGCGGGCAGGGGCGGTTTGGTCTGTGGGGTGTGCTCAGCAGTTGGACGGTGGTGTCTTTTGTCGGTGGGCTCTGCAGTCATGAAATACCGGCTGGTACACCCATGGGGATACTTCTTTTAAGGCTGTCGCGAGTTGCATCCTGTGGTCTCTTTTGCCTCTGTTCCGGAGCAGTTATGTCCCTTGAATTCTTAACGGAGTGTCCTGTGCGTGCCTGCACCCATCGTGAACACAGCGCAGGCCTCCAAGGGTGGTGCAGGATTGTTCCAAGGGCGGGTGGAGACAGTGCTTCTCTGGGTCCTCCTCGGCACCTTCTCCTGGTGTCTCTATTATGATCGCAACACAAAGACCTGGCTGCCAAACGTATACACGAACGAATGAAGGAACCTACTGTCCACTTATCTTCCTACCCACCTACCACCCAGCTAACTAAATTACTAAATAACGAACGAACTTACCAAATAACCAATGCACTCACTCACTATGTAATTAACTAAATGGCGATTCAGTCAGTCCGTTCGTCACTCAGTCAGCTAGCAAGTCACTCACTCACTCACTTACTCTCCCAGCCACCAAAAAAATAATTCACCCATGAACTAACCAACTCACTCACTCACTCACTAACCTACTAACCAACTAACCTACGCACAAACCAAACAGCATCCAGCAACCAACCAACCAACCAAATAACCAACTGACAAAAAAACAAAAGAAAAAAAAAGACTTGACCCACTATAATCAAAAACGATTTGAAACGATCGATTAAAGGAGGTAAATAATTCAGTAAGAAAAATAAACAAAATGAATACCCTTTTTCAAAACGCACTAAACATAAGGCGAGAAATACTGACTCTACCCAGATTATATAATGTAATATCAGTGCGAACATCACTGTCCCTGTCTGCCTACCTTGGGGTACGTCAGGGTGAAATGGGTCTCCAGATTGGCCTCCAGCAAAGGATCCACCCCGCTAAGTGGCTTCACGATGGATACCCCGGGTACATCGTCACCCAGCGCAGGCCACAGAACTCCGCGCGTGGAGGTACAGGTGTCTGAAGCACCACCAAGACACATACACTGCTTCACTGTCAGTACTTAGGTACAGAAATTCGCTGACCAACGCGTGAAAACAAACATACAAACGAACAAAAGCAAAACAAACAACTGATATAGTATAATCATGCACGCACACAGACACACAGAGTCACAGGGACACACTCACACACTCTACTGACCTCCTCCCATCTCTAACAAAGGAACTTCTCCACCCACCCCCTCCAATCCCCTTTAGAACCTCTTCCCCTTCTCTCTCCGCCTTTACCCACAACTCCTCTACCTACCTCTGTGCATGTGTGTGTGTGTGTGTGTGTGTGTGTGTGTGTGTGTGTGTGTGTGTGTGTGTGGTGTGCGCGCGCGCGCGAAAAAAGGAGTGAGAGGGGTGCGATAGATGGAGGGAGGGACAAAAAGAGAAGACAGAAAGAGACAGAGAGAGACAGATACAGAGAAAGAGGGGGAATAGATGGAGAGAGGGCGACAAAGAGAAGAGAGAGATAGAGAGACGGGGATAGAGAGAGAGGGGGAGGGAGAGATGGACGTGGATGTGGATATCCTTCAAAAAGGCCATAGCCCCTCATGAAGGGGATGCAGTGAAAACACCTTTCAACGCAAGAAGTTTTCGTCACTTTTTTTTCTGGGCAAAGTTGGATATACCAGAAAGCAACCAACTTCAGAATTAACATCGCACACACAAATAACAGTTGATAAACTATATATTAAACCGCGGAATCTGAATGCTTTATACAGGTGAATAGCGAAAACGCTTCACAGTGGCTTCCATTTAAGTATTGTCGTGTATGATAACCGAAGGGTGGTTTGATTTGGGTTCACTCCTTGTGCTTTAAAAATGTCAGAGGTATAAGTATACCTACCTACAGCTGTGAGAATATACTGTGCTCTTTTAGGGAAATGAAGGTTTGATTTTAAACTGATCTTAGCAGGATTTGAATTTTGAACTGTTGTTCTTCTCAAGATATACTTTATTGATGCAAGTTTCAACGGTTCAGTTCGGTTTAGAATTTTAAAGTTGAAGCATGAACTGGAACACCAACAACAAACTTGTAATCTTTACTATCCACAATTTGTAAATTCAAACAAGTATTTTGGTGCAGTAAAGAATACCTCTTGAGCATAGGTTAGATTTGAGCGTACCAGCGATGTTGCTAGATGTATGAGTACAAAGGTATCCTGACCCCAGTGTTGCCTGGCAACAATCTTTAATAAGTTGAAGCTTTTTTTCCTAGCCTTTGTCAAGAGGTATTCCAAATGTGACTTCTTTGTCAGTTTTTGATGTGAGGTAGACGTTAAGAAAACAAACAAACAGACAGACAGACAGGCGGACAGACAGACAGACAGACGGACGGACAGGCAGACAGACAGACAGGCAGACAGACAGGCGGACAAACATATAGACAGACGGATGGACGGACAGGCAGACAGACAGACAGACGGACGGACAGGCAGACAGACAGGCAGGCAGACCGACCGACCGACAGATTGGCAGACAGGAAGACAGACAGACAGACAGATAGGCGGACAGACAGACAGACAGACAGACGGACAGGCAGACAGACAAACAGACAGACAGACAGGCAGGCAGACAGACGTACAGGCAGATAGACAGACAGACGGACGGACAGGCAGACACAGACAGACGGACGGACAGGCAGACAGACAGAGAGACGGACAGGCAGACAGACAGAGAGACAGACAGGCAGACAGACAGACGGACGGACAGGCAGACCCACCAACGAAGCGTCAAGGCCAACAACAAAGCTCACCCTCCGAGGAGCGCGAGAAGACTGGAACCCCAGCACAGGGCGTACAACAGGATCACCAGCACCCCAGTCACCAGGGTCACATAGACCGCCAGGCCCTCTGTCACCCAGTCCATCCTCTCTGCAGCAGCATCAGCAACACATCGTCTTCATCAGAGAGACTCTCTGCAGCATCGTCAGTAACACATCGTCTTCATCAGAGAGACTCTCTGCAGCATCGTCAGTAACACATCGTCTTCATCAGAGAGACTCTCTGCAGCATCGTCAGTAACACATCGTCTTCATCAGACAGACTCTCTGCAGCATCGTCAGCAACACATCGTCTTCATCAGAGAGACTCTCTGCAGCATCATCAGTAACACATCGTCTTCATCAGAGAGACTCTCTGCAGCATCGTCAGCAACACATCGTCTTCATCAGAGAGACTCTGTGCAGCATCATCAGTAACAAATCGTCTTCATCTGAGAGACTCTCTGCAGCATCGTCAGTAACACATCGTCTTCATCAGAGAGACTCTGTGCAGCATCGTCAGTAACACATCGTCTTCATCAGAGAGACTCTCTGCAGCATCGTCAGTAACACATCGTCTTCATCAGAGAGACTCTCTGCAGCATCGTCAGCAACACATCGTCTTCATCAGAGAGACTCTCTGCAGCAGCATCAGTAACACATCGTCTTCATCAGAGAGACTCTCTGCAGCATCGTCAGTAACACATCGTCTTCATCAGACAGACTCTCTGCAGCATCGTCAGCAACACATCGTCTTCATCAGAGAGACTCTGTGCAGCATCGTCAGTAACACATCGTCTTCATCAGAGAGACTCTCTGCAGCATCATCAGTAACACATCGTCTTCATCAGAGAGACTCTCTGCAGCATCGTCAGCAACACATCGTCTTCATCAGAGAGACTCTCTGCAGCATCGTCAGCAACACATCGTATTCATCAGAGAGACTCTCTGCAGCATCATCAGCAACACATCGTCTTCATCAGAGAGACTATGTGCAGCATCGTCAGTAACACATCGTCTTCATCAGAGAGACTCTGTGCAGCATCGTCAGTAACACATCGTCCTTATCAGAGAGACTCTGTGCAGCATCGTCAGTAACACATCGTCTTCATCTGAGAGACTCTGTGCAGCATCGTCAGTAACACATCGTTCTTATCAGAGAGACTCTGTGCAGCATCGTCAGTAACACATCGTCTTCATCAGAGAGACTCTCTGCAGCATCGTCAGTAACACATCGTCTTCATCAGAGAGACTCTCTGCAGCATCATCAGTAACACATCGTCTTCATCAGAGAGACTCTCTGCAGCATCGTCAGCAACACATCGTCTTCATCAGACAGACTCTCTGCACCATCATCAGTAACACATCGTCTTCATCAGAGAGACTCTCTGCACCATCGTCAGTAACACATCGTCTTCATCAGAGAGACTCTCTGCAGCATCATCAGCAACACATCGTCTTCATCAGAGAGACTATGTGCAGCATCGTCAGTAACACATCGTCTTCATCAGAGAGACTCTCTGCAGCATCGTCAGTAACACATCGTCTTCATCTGAGAGACTCTGTGCAGCATCGTCAGTAACACATCGTCTTCATCAGAGAGACTCTCTGCAGCATCATCAGTAACACATCGTCTTCATCAGAGAGACTCTCTGCAGCATCATCAGTAACAAATCGTCTTCATCAGAGATACTCTCTCTCTCTCTTTTCCTCTCTTTAAAAAAAAATTTTTTAATTTTTTCCTTGTGCTTTTCTTCTTCTTTTTTTTTTTTTTTTTTTTTTTAGCGTTCTTATCTCAATACCCTGGAAAAACAAAATTTCGTTCGTTCGTTCGTTCGTTCGATCATCATCATCTTTCTTCTTCACAGTTACACAAGAAACAAACAAACACACACACACACACACACACACACACGCACGCACGCACGCACGCACGCACGCGCGCGCGCGCGCAGTACACACAAAAAGGGATATGGAAGAAGGCTGGAAACCCATGCATTATTCAGAGAACTCGGCTCTTGGTCTGTCCGTCTGTCTGTCTGTCTCTCTCCTTCTTTCTCTCTCTCTCTCTTTGATCGCCATGTACAGTCACAGCAGAACAGCATGCTGATTGATTAGGGCCTGTGGCAATGCGGTGTTGGGCAAACGGGTCAGCTTGTTGTGTTGACTGTGCGGATAGTCTCGGTTACAGCTGGCATCACTGAGATCGTGTTTATAGGTCAGTGGCTGGCATCGTTCTCCCGGCTAACCTGAATCCACCCTCCATGCCTGCTCTCACTGCCCCCCCCCCCCCCCTACCCTGTCCACTAATGGAAGTAACTGACACACAGCAAACACAATTACGCAACATTGAGCTGACGCTGAAACGGGAAATGTGTGAACGGTTTCTTTTTTTTAATTTTTATTTTTTAATTATTATTATTATTTTTACTTTGGCCTGGGTCATAGGAATTAGATACACATGCAGTAAAAACAAAAATGGATATACATGCAGTAGAAAAAAATATAAACATACAGTAAATACACACACACACACACACACCACCACCACCACCACCACCACCACCACCACACTTTCAAACAGAAGCCGAGACAGCTGTAATATTATATATATATATAACACTACTCTTAGCTGAACAGCTTGCAGACAGACATCAACGATCTTGACTCTGCGTCCAGACGACATGGCATCGGTGAAACAGGAAAAGGGGAGGAGGGGAGGGAGCGGAGGGGGGGCGAGGGGGGCGGAGTAAGTAGAGGGTGGTGGTGGGTGGCACAGTGGCAGGTGTGTTGGTGACTGATGATGTCAATGCAGTACAGTTCAGAACAATGCAATGCAATGCAATGCAAAGCAACGCGACGCTACGGTGCACCCCCCGTGGTGAATGCCTGGGGTCTCAGTATGAATAGCATCCCCGCCTTCTGGACATTCTGTGCTAGAAATTTCCGCTTTTCTATCACTCTCTTTGTTTCTGCATTTTTTTCTGTCTTTACTGTTGTCTCCTTTTTCTACCTTCCCAGTCCATTTCCCTTTCTTTTTGCCAGCAAGCCTCGACACTTTTTTTCTCTTTGTTTTTCACAGTTCATGATGTACTGTCTGTGCTGTTTTGCTCTGGTGACGAGGTAGTGAAACTGTAAACACTGGGATGGGCACCGGCTGTCCATTGTGCAGTGTTACTTGCCTACATGGCCCTTTTATGTATGTTTTGTTTGGCTTGTTTTTTGTTGTTATTGTTGTTGTTTTCCCCTTTTTTACGATTTTATGTAATCTGGGGATGTTAAGTTAAGCGGAAGTGCTGACGTCCTCAGCATGGCCTGGTCTTATTTGTGTTTCGTGGGTTTGTCTTCATCCTTTGGACCTGTGACAGTTCTGTGTTGACGCGTTTGAGCACTTGTAATGTTTGACAGTCCTGATAATTATGGCTCTGTGCGGACAATTAGCAAAAATAAACACAACATAAACCTAAGGCAACACAACACACGCACAGTACACTGCAGTATAGTTTATGGAGGGAACGATGACGGAAATTCATGAATTGGCAAGATGTCCATAGTAGGATGTTTCGAGAGTTCAGTTTCTGTTTCAGTAGCTCAAGGAAGGCGTCACTGCGTTCGGACAAATCCATATACGCTACACCACATCTGCCAAGCAGATGCCTGTTTCGAGAGAGAAATACATATCAAAAGCTATGCACTATTTGAATAAGGATTCCTCAATCACCCCCACTTCAGTGAAAACAGCATTGTGACAAGAGATGCAGCAATGTTTATTTTCTATGGGTCATGACAGACAACTCCTGGTCTTAAATGAAAGACAATCCTAAATTTCACTCACATCCCCATTTTAGTTATATCATCAGTATTTATCTTAACTAATTATTCTTGTTCATCCTGCTCAAGTTTTTGTGTGCTTTATGTGTGTGAATGCAACACGTGCATCCATTATTCCTACCCAGTGAAAAGGCGCCACTTCAGAATCATGGTTTGAGTGTGCGTGCTGGCTGTCTGGGCATCAGGTCGTGTCTAACTGGTCTGGGCGTCGGTCGCTTACATCACATTTCGCGTCACTCGGTTGATGTGAATTTGTGTTCGCGTAACTGATTTCAGTTTTAACCTCTGTATGGGATACCTGGTCTATGATACAGTATAAAGTTTCTTGCAGGTGATTACTTGAAAACATGGATGTGTCTGTTACCTGTGTTGTTTCCTGGATACCATGGATGTATATACTTCTGGTTTGCAACAGATATTCCGTGATGGCTCTGCCATTACTGATACCAGATTGGCGCCCTCGCTCCGCGAGGCTGACTTCGAGCTTTCGCACATGTTAACCCCTACCATGGAGTGTCTGTGCATCATGGATTTTAAATACAGACATTCCGAAATAGCTCTGCCATTACTGTTACCAGATTGGCGCCCTGGATTCGTGAGGATGGTTACGAGCTTTTTCAAAGTGTCGTCCTCAACTAAGGCGGTTTCTGCTCCATGGATTTTCAACACAAACATTCCTTGATAGCTCTGTCGTTGCAACCATACCAGACTGGCAGAAGTTGTGTAGACTGGTCCCCGCACTGCGAGGACGGTTTAGCCTACTTTGCACATGTCAACCCCTACCAAGGTGGTTTGCGTATCATGGATCATGCTGATCACTTCAGTGGACCACACATCAAACAGGCCATAAAGTAGCCGCTGTCCACATATCCCATACGAGCTGTACAACTCACAGCCACTACAGAATACAGCAGACTGGCCATGAAGCAACCATTGTCCACACACACCCATTTCTGGTGTACAACTGACCGTCTGCACACTGACCCCACTGGCTGATGGAGTCCCTGCATTGTCAGAGGTACGATAATTTGCCATATGTAATGAGCTCCATGTGATGTGTACATGATCTATATACCTCATATATTACAAGCAATGCTCACAGCTCACAGCACGCGAGCACGGAAATGCCACAGTTGGCTGAACACATGTCAGGACCACTATCCTGGCCTTTCGTTATTCAATCACAGCCAAGCCACGCCGTCCCCTAGCGCGGCGAGGCAGGGTCAAATTTCAGATCCTAGCGGAATGGCTGCATGGCGTGTTTCAGCTTGGCCTGGTCTTATTTGCCATAAGGAGCTAAACTTTAATGGTTGGGATACTATGTCATGAACTGGATTTTTTGTGTTTTTGTTTTTTTGTTTGTTTGTTGTTGTTTTTCTTTTGTTTGTTTTTTTGTTGTTTGGTTTTTTGTGTGTTTTTTTGTTTGTTTTTTGTAAATGTGACAGTTTTGTGTTGACGGGGTTGAGCATTTGTATGGTTGGACAGTCCTGACATGGCCCTGTGCGGTCGGCTGGACTATAAGCAACAAGAAGAAGCGAACACCGGCAAGAACAGCACTGCACCTTTGAGCACTGAAAAGAACTGACGGCAACAACAGAGGGGTATCTCCCAAAAGCGTTAATCTGCGTGTCAATAGTGCTGCCAGTCGTGTCGTCATCACAGCTTTCAAGAGCACTACGTGTCGACAGCACCACCGTTTTAAGGTTTATCATCTCGTTAGTGCTACGTGTCAATAGCACTACACGTCAATAGCACCAAAAACAAAACAAAAAACAATAAAATTTTCAACTTTCATTGTGTGTCCGGGTCAATTGCACTACGCGTCAATATCGCTATGTGTCGATAGCACTAGCTGGTTTATGGCTCGCAGCGCTAATGATACGTAGCTCTATCGACACGCACCCCAACATCGCTATCCCAGGGAAACTTTTACTGATTTATTGTTGTGGGAAACCAAGATTTGAAGCAACCTGTGACCCTTGCTGGGACACAGAGGCGTTCAGATATCAAAATAAACTTGGATCACGAAAGGATTTATCATTTACTGCTTGTATTTTTTAATGCATGATCGTCAGTCGTGTTCGACTGCGACCATCAGAACAGCCGAGGTGGAAACTGCTGTCCCAACTATCTGGGCCAGAATTTGATAAAAGTGGAGAGAGTCTTGCCCCAAATCACATCCCCACTCTGTCAGCCAAGAGGTTTGTTTTTGGACAGTTGCCATTGGGATGGTTCCAAAAAGTCAACCAGCCTCCAAGGCTGCAGTACTAAAACCCAGTGCAGTTTTGCCTCACAGATTGAGAGTCATAGTCCTTCACAAAAGACTAAGCTGTAAATGACTTCCCATTGTAATGGAGAAACCATTGATCATACAATTCTCACTTTGCTGTTGGCTCAAATGTGAGCTTGTGTCAATATGTGATACAAGCTGAGCGTTTAATGTACAATTAAATGTGTACGTTCCTTTGCGTGAAAGTGTCCTCCGTACAATACATTTTATTCATGCAACCCCACAGCCGAGTCCAGTGCACACACACACACACACCACACACACACACACTCACACACAAGCTGAGCGTTTAATGTACAATTAAATGTGTACGTTCCTTTGCGTGAAAGTGTCCTCCGTACAATACATTTTATTCATGCAACCCCACAGCCGAGTCCAGTGCACACACACACACACATGATAGAGGTTGGACCCAAAGAGAACAAACAAACAGTAACACATATAAACTGAACTAAATGCACAAAACTTTCAAGCAAGTAACTCAACACAGCAACTTGATTTGCCACCACCACCACATCCCCTCTCCCTACACCTCTCCCCCTCCCCCCACACACGTAACATTGACATTGCAAGTCGCAGTGAAATTACCATTCTTTGCCAAGCTGCACGTATAATCATCAGCCCCATACTCCCCGCAGAGCCAGTTTTGCAGTGCACCATTCTCTGCACGTTGTGGCCTGTGGGACCAATATCTTTTCGTTTTAAGGGGTCTGTGGGGTGGGGGTGGGGGTGCGGGCTGGGTGATGGGGGGGGGGGGGGGTGGGAGCGCACACAAACTGAAGGCTGCCTTCGTGCAGACGATCATAACTGACAGATGAGCTTCATTCGGGCTAGGTTTGACAACAGGGGGTAAGGATGGGAATGCAGTGTTCAGTTTTGCGTTGTCATCAGTCGGATGATATGTTTCGTTGTTTAGAAAGTGTGGATTTGCCGCGACACCCACAAAGTCGAAATATGAGTTGCTATTTGCCATGTGTTCATTTATTACTTATTTACCAAGACAACATTGAACAGAAAACGGGCAAGGAAAAAACAACAACACAATCTGAGGAATACATCAAATCGACGATTAATCCTCAAAAGAATGTTTCATTCTACACTATTTTCAAAGACACAAAACCGGGTAGTCCACACCCACGACGTCGGCCGGTGCAGGTTTATGAATCATATACAGCCACAGAACGACAAGAGACTGCCCTGTGTAGGTTTAATATTTCGTAATCGGCATTACAACGAGCGACTCAGGGATTAAAACACGATATCAATCATGCACAGCCCTGAATACAGACACACGGCAGCTTTACACGGCTGAATAAAACATGTAAAACCCTGCCCATAGTGTAGCCTACAACAGTGAATGTTCGTGTGGTGTGCAGACCACAAAGGAGAAAAAAGAGGATGTTGAAATCACACGAAAAAAAAAATCAAATAAAAACTAACAAAAACTAACTGAATGAGGTGAGAGAAAGACATTGATCAAGGGCTGATCCAGAGGTGGACAGTCGTCACTGCGTTCTGTTGCGTGTTGGTTGCCATAGCTACTGGTGTGGCGAAAAACTGAGACGCGCACTGCTGGAAAGATGCGTAGTTTTAATCATCAGAAATCAATAATAAAAATAATATTATGCAGCAGCGCGTGCACACACACACACACACACAAACGAGCGCGCACGCACGCACATATGCACACACACACACACGCGCGCGCGCAAGCGCACGTACGCACGCACACACGCACACACACTTCTGCCACCTCAGCTATAACTACAGCTACTACTACTACTACTACTACTCAGTAGTACAACCATAACTACTTCCACTACTCAGTACGACTACAATGACAAAGACTATACTAGCGCTACTACTACTGCTGCTGCAACATGCACACACACACACACTGACATGAACGCCGCAAATTACACACACACACACACACACACACACACACACACACACACAGAAAAGAAAGAAGCATACTGAAACAACTGTAACACAAACGTGAGCGCCAAGCTGCCTCAAGGCTGAACTGAATGGTTGCTTAGTAACAGCTCCAGTGAGTCGGACACGTGAATCACTGAGCTGAACACTGATGGAAAGGCATGAAGCTGCCCGTGGCTCAGTTGAACCACCAACACAGATCTTTCACGTATGCACTGAGGTTACAGACCGGCAGTCCGACGTGACTGACACAGAGCGGTCACGTGTGTGTGTGTGTGTGTGTGTGTGTGTGTGTGTGTGTGTGGAGTTTCATAACATGCACGCTATGCACAAAGCCATTCAACTGGAATGCAACGGACTGAGAATAAGAACAGAGAGAGAGAGGGAGGGAGACAGGCAGACATACAGCGGTCTTGGTAGAAAGAGATACAGCAGAGAGACAGCGTGCTGGAGACAGAGAGAGAGAAAACAGAGACAGACAGACAGTCGGACACACACACACACACACACACACACACAGCGAGAGAGAGCGAGAGAGCGAGAGAGAGAGAGAAAGAGAGACAGTAGGACACACACACACGCACACACACAGAAGAGTAGAGTAGAGAGAGAGAGAGAGAGAGAGAGAGAGAGTTACAAGCGCTCTGACCTTCACACACAAAATCAATCTTACCTGACAAGAGTCAAGAAGTAGGTAAATAATTGTCGTTCGTGTGATGTCTTCAAGACCACTGAAATCCACCACCGAAACAAAATCTTCTCCAATGACAAGAAAACGAAAGGAAGAAATCAGAAAAAAAAAAATCTAACACGGGCTGTCCGAAATAATTTGAAATACAACAACAACAACACCCCAAAAACCCCGTAATGTACACCAACGAAAGTGCGGTAAAAAGAAAAGATCAACAAGACCGTGACGCAAAATTGTGAACGTCAAACGGCTTGTACTTTGCGTATCAGACTCACGGTACACGAAACCGTTGACACGAAAACCTGCCCAAAGACACAAGCATGGATTTCAACCATCGGGCGTGTGTTCTTACGCACGAATGCTCGACACTTCAACTGGCTGACCAGGCAATCAAGTCGCACACAGAGAGGCGCGCATTGTCCATGAGATTTTCAGTCTCACAGCGCGCACACACACTGACCGTTAAACGCAGTGACGTTTCGTTTCGTCTCCTTCCCAAATACTTCCTGAGACGTCCGGTTACTCTGTGTGAGTGTGTGTGTGTGTGTGTGTGTTTCTGTGTGTGTGTGTGTGTGCGTGCGTGCGTGCGTGTTTCCGTGTGTGTGTTTCTCTCTGTGTGTGTGTGTGTGTGTGTGTGTGTGTGTGTGTGTGTGTGTGTGCGAGTGTTGTGTATTGTGTGTATGCCGCGGCCGCGCGCGCGCGTGTGTGTGTGTGTGTGTGTTGTGTATCAGTGTGTGTGTATGCATGTGTGTGTGTGTGTGTGTGTGTGTGTGTGTGTGTGTGTGTGTGTGTGTGTGTGTGTGTGTGCTCTGTATGTGTGTATGCGTCTGTGTGTGAGTGGTGTGTGTGTATGTGTGCGTGTTGTGTATGTGTGTCTGCGTGTGTGTGTGTGTGTTGTGTATATGTGTCTGCGTGTGTGTGTGAGTGTTGTGTATATGTGTCTGCGCGTGTGTGTGTGAGTGTTGTGTATATGTGTCTGCGTGTGCGTGTGTGTGAGTGTGTGTGTGTGTGTGTTTCTTGTTTGCCACCTGAGCTCCTGCACGCTTCAGCTTGTAAAAACACCAACAGCTGGGGGGTGAGGGAGGTGAGAGAGAGAGGTAGGGAGAGAGAGGAGAGCTGAGAGGGACGTAACAAAATGTGTGCCAAAGAGGGCGGCGGGTGGTGTGGTGGTGGTGGTGTGTGTGTGTGGGGGGGGGGGGGAGGGTTTGTGCTGTGTGTTTGGGTGGGTGGGTGGGGGGGGGGGTTGTGCTGTGTGTTGGGGGGGAGGGGGGTAGGGTTTGGGCTGTGTGTTTGAGAGGGGGGGGTAGGGTTTGTGCTGTGTGTTTGGGGGGGGGGGGGGTAGGGTTTGTGCTGTGTGTTTGGGGGGAAGGGGGGTAGGGTTTGTGCTGTGTGTTGGAGGGGGGGGGGTAGGGTTTGTGCTGTGTGTTTGGGGGGGGGTAGGGTTTGTGCTGTGTGTTTGGGGGCGGGGGGGGGGGGGGGGTAGGGTTTGTGCTGTGTGTTTGGGGGCGGGGGGGGGGGGGGGTAGGGTTTGTGCTGTGTGTTTGGGGGCGGGGGGGGGGTAGGGTTTGTGCTGTGTGTTTGGGGGCGGGGGGGGGGGGGGTAGGGTTTGTGCTGTGTGTTTGGGGGGAAGAGGGGTAGGTTTGTGCTGTGTGTTGGGGGGGTAGGGTTTGTGCTGTGTGTTTGGGGGGGAAGGGGGGTAGGGTTTGTGCTGTGTTTGGGGGGGAAGGGGGGTAGGGTTTGTGCTGTGTGTTTGGGGGGGGCGGGGGGAAGGTTTGTGTTGTGTGTTTGGGTGGGTGAGGGGGATGCTGTATAAAAGGGGGAAGGAGGTGGTAGTGGGTTGGTGGAGGGTAGGGGGAAATTTGGGGGGCGGGGGGGGGGGGTGAGGAGGAGGGGACAGGGGAGTGGGGTGGGAGGGGGGCGAGACGGCCCAGAGAGAGAGAGAGACAAGAGAGAAACAGACCGAAGGTCAAGCCTTCGGGACTGGTTCATTTTGATCAGACACGTGTGTTGGAATTGACTTGATCGACATGTACGACATTCTAAGTGTGAATGAGATCAAGCTGAATACGTCACGAGAGCGTGAAAAGACAGTATGTCTTAAAACATAATCAAGCACAGAGACAGACATTTTTTTAAAATCAATTTTTTTTTCTTTCTGCTGTGGTCATTATACAGGGTTACCTGCAAATGGACAGGAAAAGAGAAATGAAGTGTCATGGAAACATGCAACAATGTTGGGAATGACATGATGATGTAAAATGCACAGAGCTTCAAGAATATGCGCTGTAGTGAAACATCTTAATAAATACATAAACAAATAAGTAAATAAATAAACATTTCTTGAGACAATACGCATAAATTATGTGACGGATGTCTTCACATTCTTTTTAAAGAAATGCTATATCAATGTATTACGATTTTTAAATTTTTTAAATTTTTTTAATTTTTTTAGCCTCTATTCATTTTTTAAACTATGCAGCTCTTTTTTTTTTCCAACAAAGTGAGTCGTATTTATAGATTCTGAACAAGCAAGGCAATATAAGGTTTAACAAAACAAAAATCTAGGTCGTAAAAATCATTGTCTGCGAAACGAAAAAGACATGGAGGTGGACACATCATTTGACAACCTGCACAGCTCAACGTGAGCACGTGAAAACGGAGAGTTACGGCCCTGATGAGACACACAACCCTGACACGAATACCTTGACCTTCACAAAGAGATGTGTGAATTCACATAAAAATTGTCATTTTGCATACGACGCGCCTTACTTGAAGACGCGCATCGTGTATATCAATTAAAGCAAAAAGACCCTCGAATACGCATTGGTCTTTTGACTAATTTCTATCGGTAAGGAAAACTTGTGTTTTCTCCCCTATTCATATGTAGTTATTTATTATCGTTACCGTTGGTGGTTTTTTTTTGTTGTTGGTTTGTTTGTTTTTTTGGGGGGGAATCAAATTTCAGTTTTTATTTCTTCTCTTTTTTATATGAGGGCAAGATGTAAAAAAGCTGTATAAGCTTATTCCTTTACCCTCAATAAAGTTCATTTTGACTTGACACATGCGCACACACGCGCACACACACACACACACCCACACACCATTCTTCACCCTCTGCCCAATACCGTTCCCACCACCACGCCCCGCCCTCTTCCCTGACCTTATTTCAAGTGTTATTTTGTGTCGATTCTAAATCTGTGTTACAAGCATTAAAATCTTTTGATTTGAAGACAAGAGGAGAACCCCACCCCCACTCTCTCCCTCTGCCCCACCCACACCCCCCCACACCCCCCCACACACTCCACCTCTGCCCCACCCCCACACACCTCTGCTGCACCTCCCCCCTCCCACACACACACTCCTCTGCCCCACCCCCACACTCCACCTCTGCCCCACCCCCACACTCCACCTCTGCCCCACCCCCACACTCCACCTCTGCCTCACCCCCACACTCCACCTCTGCCTCACCCCCACACTCCACCTCTGCCTCACCCCCACACTCCACCTCTGCCTCACCCCCACACTCCTCTGCCCTCACACCACACTCCTCCTCCTCTGCCCCACCCCCACACTTCTCCTCTGCCCCACTGTCACAACCCATAAGGGGTTGCCCATGAACCCCCCCCCCCCCCCCCCCCCGCACCTTCCCAGACTAACACCCCGACAACAAAACAGAGATATAGATAATTCAGCTCAGTTCTTTACTATTGTTGCACTTGGAATATCCTAGTCCAGACACACAAATTTAAACACTTAATTACAGCAACACTCTTTAGTTACACCATAGTAGCATGACACGACCCAAAGCCCAAGTAACGGCAGCACAGATCTACGCGAAAAAAAAAAAAAGTTCGTCCATTGAAGACCAGTGTCGCTGAACCCACCTCAGTCACATGCCTGCAGAATCGGAGCGGGTGGAACGGGATGAGGGACTGTGGGTGAGGACGTTGGAAAATATGGGGGTCGGGGAAAGGAGTGGGAGTGAGGGAGTTTGGAACGGACGGGGATGAAGTAGAATGCTGACCACTGAAAAGGCGAATCCTGGAGTCCCGTCGGGGTGGCAGTCAGGGGGAACCCACAGGAATAAGTCACAGGGAAAAAATCTGTAACAAGACTCCCATGTCTCTGTAGACTATGCTCTAACACGTTATGAAAGAGTACCCCTCCCCCTCCCTTTCCTTAAGCAATACCCATTATGCCAAGTAGGCAAGTAAGTGGATATTGATGCAGTCGCTTCCACACACACAAAAAAAACTACCAATGCCAAAAAGTACAGGAACCGCCCATTATTGTTTCTCTCATAATTAAGGAGTTAAACCTGCATATAATACGCAAGACACATTTACCCTAAATGACAATTTGTCGTCATTTATAATGCTAGTTTCGCACTGCAGCAACAAAACTCAATGAGGTAATATTACAAATCATCGTACTACATTTCCAACACGACACAAAAATGTTTTGGGAAATTTAGACAGTTTTCATTGTAACGAAGGTATATTTGAAACAATAAATCGAGCCGAATACATGCCAAAATAACACACTTAATAACCTTATCAGTTCCCCCCAAAATATCTAGAAATAAAAGAATACTGGATTTAAAAGATTTCCGTTAAAACAATCCCCAAAATGCAAATAAATGTCACAAGTTACGACACTAACACCACGAGGACAAACTAACTATACAACTCCCCCCTCACCTGTCACCAGGAATCAGGCACACCACTGGCCCAGGAGAGAACACAGAACACAGACCCACACAGAGGCAGAAGGGGGTCACACAAGAATCGAACCCCACGACTGTCCAAGAGGGCACCAAACAGCTCGCTTGCTGGAACGGCGACCCTTCTCCTTCCAAAGCTCGGCACCAAAGGCAAAGCAAAACGCTTCCTTCACAACAACGTTAACTCAGAACTCATCTCAAGAGTTCAGAGCGAGAAGAACTAAGGACATGTCAGACACACATCACAACAGATTCACGTGCTTCAGTTCGGGACAGAACTGAGCACACAAGAGAACGATAGAGCAAAAAGGGGGAGAGAGAAGGAGGGAGAGGGGAAAGAGAGAGGGAAAAGGAGAGGAGGGGAAGGGAGAGGGGAAAGGGAGAGGAGGGGAAGGGAGACGAACACACGAACACACGCACAAATGAATGCCACGAGCCGTGACACCCACCTCCACACTCCTCCTCCTCTGCCCCACCTCCACACTCCTCCTCTGCCCCACCTCCACACTCCTCCTCTGCCCCACCCACACTTCTCCTCCTCTGCCCCACCCCCACACTTCTCCTCCTCTGCCCCATCTCCACACTCCTCCTCTGCCCCACCCCCACACTTCTCCTCCTCTGCCCCATCTCCACACTCCTCCTCTGCCCCACCCCGACACTTCTCCTCTGCCCCACCCCCACACTTCTCCTCCTCTGCCCCACCCCCACACTCCTCCTCTGCCCCACCCCCACACTCCTCCTCTGCCCCACCCCCACACTCCTCCTCTGCCCCACCCCGACACTTCTCCTCTGCCCCACCCCCACACTCCTCCTCTGCCCCACCCCCACACTCCTCCTCCTCTGCCCCACCCACACACTCCTCCTCTGCCCCAACCCCATAAGGAGGAAGAAGAAGGCGAAGATCAACAACAACAACAGCAACAACACACATCATCAGAAATACTACTGCTGCTACTACTACTACTACCACCACTACTGTTGCTGCTGCTGCTACTACTACTACCACCACCACCACGACCACTACATCTACTGCTGCTCTAAGATAATTTTATTATCTGTATTATCTGGTTTATGGAGTCCAGGTGTATTGCATTGTATTGTATTGTACTGTACTGTACTCTCCAGTACCGCATTGTATTGTATTGTATCGCTTTTTTGTCACAACAGATAGTCTCAGATAGTCTCTGTGTAAAATTGGAGTTGTTGTTCCCAAAGGGAGTGCGCTGTCACATTTTAGCGCTGTCCGTTCTTCTGTCCTCAAGTTCATGTCTTTGTTTTAAGTTTTTTACTTTTTTTCTGGATTATTCCAGTGACATCACCCTTTATTGCCATGCGTTCTTTTACGTGTTCAAGTTTAGCATTATGTTTGAGGAATCTGATTTTTTGTGTGTGCGGGTTTGTGTGTCTGTGTGTGTGTGTGTGTGTGTGTGTGTGTGTGTGCGCGCGCGCGCGCGCGCGTGCGTGTGTGTGTGTGTGTGTGTGAGAGAGAGAGAGAGAGAGAGAGAGAGAGAGATTATAGAAACTGCAACATCAACAACAACAAATACAGCAGCTACACACGCACACACCCGGCCAGAGAACCCAGTGACAACATTTTCTCACGCACACAAGTAGGTATGTGTGTGTTGTTTATTGGTGAAGAATTAATCAGACCCCTCCAGTCCATGACCCACCCCACCCGAACCCCACTGCCCCTCCCACTGACCCCTGACCCCCTGACCTGACCTTCTGACCCCTCAGTGCTGCAGACCCTGACAGCATGGGGACACATTTCCGGTCCTCTGCTGCAGAGCTGTCATCAACACCATCACATTGCTCTGATAATAATGATGATGATGAAGATAATAATAATAATGATAATGATAATAATAATAATGATAATAATAATGATTGTATCAATAGTAATAGTAATAAAATGAATAATCTGTTTGTATAGCGCTGAGCAATGTAGTAGTACAGCGACTGCAAATCGACAAAGTTGTTTTTTTTCAAACAATCACGAACGTGCCTCTCGCGCACTGCACACACAATATGAGAGAGAGAGAGAGAGAGCACATGATCTGTCTTCTGTTCTTCTGTACTCACAGAAGTTTCCATGGCTCTTGTCTATTTTCCCTGCTGGTGTTTTTGGCCATTTTCTGTACCGCCAGGTGTCCCAGGCTCTTCTCTATCCTTGCAGGTGTCCTTGGCTGTTCTCTATTTCTGCAGGTGTCCTAGGCTGTTCTCTATTTCTGCAGGTGTCCTAGGCTGTTCTCTATTTCTGCAGGTGTCCTTGGCTGTTCTCTATTTCTGCAGGTGTCCTAGGCTCTTCTCTATCCTTGCAGGAGTCCTAGGCTCTTCTATATACCCGTAGGTGTCCTAGGTCGTTCTTTATTACTGCAGGTGTCCTATCTCTTCTCTATCCCTGCAGGTGTCCTATGCTCTTCTCTATCCCTGCAGGTGTCCTATGCTCTTCTCTATTACTGCAGGTATCCTATGCTCTTCTCTATTACTGCAGGTGTCCTAGGCTCTTCTCTATACCTGTAGGTGTCCTAGGCTCTTCTCTATTCCAAAGGCACCATAGGCTCTTCTCTACCCCTGTAGCCATCCTAGGCTCTTCTATATGCCTGTAGGTGTCCTAGGTCCTACTTTATTACTGCAGGTGTCCTATGCTCTTCTCTATCCCTGCAGGTGTCCTAGGCTCTTCTCTATTCGGACAAATGTCCAAGGCCTTTCTGTAACAAGGACCCAAGGCTTTTCTGTACCAAGGGTTCAGATCTGTTCTATAATCGAACAAATGTCGTATAATTTTTTTTCCTGCTAGTGTCCTAGCCTTTTTCTCAATTTCAGTGGCTTTTCCACGGGGTTCTCTATCCCCACAAGTGATCATGGCTGTTTTCTATGCCTAGTCCTTTCTCTTTTCCAACACGTGAACATGGCTTTTTTCTCAAATTCTGCGAGTGCCCTGAAGTTTTCTCTGTTCCAGCAGGTGCCCTAAACTGCTCTGCATTCCTACTAGTGTCCTGAAGGTTGTTTGTTTTCTCTTCCAACAATTGTTCTATCGTGTCCTCTGTTTATACAAGCGTCCTAAAAAGTTCTCTGTTCCAACAATTGTCCTATCGTGTGCCCCCGAAAGCGGAGTAGGGCTGCCTAAATGGCGGGGTGAAAACGGTCATACACGTAAAAGCCCACTCGTGTACATATGAGTGAACGTGGGAGTTGCAGCCCACGAACGAAGAAGAAGAAGAAGAAGAAGAAGAAGAAGAAGAAGAAGAAGAAGAAGAAGAAGAAGAAGAAGAAGAAGAAGAAGAAGAAGAAGAAGAAGAAGGAAAAGAAGAAGAAGAAGAAAGAAGAAAGAAGAAGAAGACAAAGAAGACGTCCAATTGTTTCTTCTATTTCTGCAAGTGACCTAATAGACTTTCCTCTGTCCCTACAAATATTCAAAAAAACCTTTTCTCTATTCCAACAATTGTCTTCAAGTTTTCTCTATTCCTACAAAAATGTCACGGGATTTTTTTTTTTTTTTTTTACAGATAAAATCTATTCCCACAGATGTCCCAGGCTCGTCTTTAGACACGCATTCCCACAAGTGTTGCAAGAATCCTCTATGTTGCACCAAGTGTCCTAGGCGACGCTCCGTCCGTATCGGAAGAGCGTGTAGTGGTCGGGGTGGGTGAGGTGGACCGGAGAGGCCGCTTCGTGCAACACGTGCTTCTTGGTGACGGCCAGCCACAGCCGGTTGAAGATGACGCTCTGAGCCAGGGACCCCCCTGTTCGCTTCCACTTCCGGTTCCGCCCGGCCCTTCCCCTGCTGGAGGTGGTGGTGACCTGGGCCCTGGCTGAAGGACAGCCAGAACCTGTCATAAAGAAAGAACAACAACAACAGTAGTAATAATGATGGTGATGATAATGATAATAATAATAATGACAATAATGATAATGATGGTAATAATGATAATATGAAAATGATGATGATAATAATAATAATAATAATAATAATAATAAGAAGAAGAAGAAGAAGAAGAAGAAGAATCATCATCATCATCATCATCATCATCATAGTGATACTACTCCTCCTCCTCCTACTACTACTACTAC
>NC_134897.1:26112174-26124674 GCF_041734735.1 Babylonia areolata | reverse complement strand
TTCCGTTCTGAAGAAATTTGCGCAATGTTGGTTTGGAAATGATGCCGATATTCGTTTGATTTGCAAAGCATCGTGCTCTACCTTTCATGCTAGAGTTACGGCCGCTCCCTCTCTCTACCTTTATTTCTTTGAGGCGATCGAAGGTGTGATGGCCTTGTACCTGTTTTTTGACTTTTCTGAGGATTTCCGATTTCCTAGATGTAGGCCGCTCGTTGTTGCGTTACCAGCAAGTCTGTCAGCTCGCTCATTTCCCTTAACACCTGTATGTCCCGGGCAGTATGGCCATGTAAGTTTTTTAATCTGAAAGTTGCGCATTGCCTCATGCCACTCTGGGCTTTCCAATTTGCTTTCAATTTTCTGTATGAGGTTCATTGAGTCCGTCAGAATCATGGCATGTTGGTTTCCGGGAATATGGATAGATGATAACCACTGGAGGGCATGTGTCACAGCTTTAACTTCCATCGTTAGGCTGGAGGTTGTTTTTCCATTTTGTTTCGCAATGAATCCCCAACCGGATTGGCCTTCTATGAGTAGCTTCACTTCTGCATCAGTTTTGCCCTCTGGCCATTTCCGACAATGTCTTCCTAGAGGAGGTGAAATAGCTGTGTTGAATAGATGATTGAGGTTTTCGGGGTTTTCCTCCCATTCTTTTATTTCTTTCAGGTCTCGTAGTCGGCATACTAGCTGGACTGTTTCTTCTGCCTGCCCCATCCATGATCTTCCTCGTCCTAGACGGCTGCCTTTTAGTTCCTTGACTGCGTCGTGCAGTTTTTCAGGGTTTTCTCATGCTCTGAAGTTGGTCTTAACCTGTTCTAACTTGTTTCTGGCCTGCACTGAAGGAAGGTCAAACAGGTATCGCATGGTTTCCGTGGGCGTGTCTTTTGTTGTTCCGAGGATCAGAAAACAGCAGTCACAGAAAACTGCTAATTAATTCTACTCATTCTCGTGACACAGTACGTTCATGGACAGCACGTGCTACACACACACACACACACACACACACACACAGCAAGATTTATCTGGGCGTTCCCTTGTGCACGTGCTGAGAAAGGTGTTCAGTGTCTTCATCAACACTGATCGACTTTCTTCCACAGAAATCACAAACCTGGTGTCACGTTGCCACATACTTTTTTTTCCCTTCAGTTCATCTGCAGATGTGTGTCATTGAAGACTTCCGTGTGTCCCCCCCTTTTTTTGTCAGAGGGTTAGGGGTCAGTTCTTGCATGCTGAAGATGCTGTACATTAATTAAATGAAATACAGCCTTGCGTTTGTCTCTGTCGTAATATAAGTATAAAAAAAAAAAGAAAAGAAAAGATTTACTGGTTCAAATAATGGGATCACTTTTCAAATGGAAAGAGGACAGAGGCAGAGAGAAACAATAAATAGCCATGCCGACTGAAAACTCTGTGTATCTCTCTCTCTCTCTCTCTCTCTGTGTGTGTGTGTGTGTGTGTGTGTGTGTGTGTGTGTGTGTGTGTGTGTGTGTGTGTGTGTGTGTGTGTGTGTGTGTGTGATAACGCACGCATCTGCTCTTCGTTTTATTTTCTTTCTTTTTTCTTTCTGTTTTTTTTTCTTCTCTATTTTTAATTTACAAAGCGGATGTGGTGCAGCTCCTCGGATCGGAAAATGACACAGGTGTATAGCTTTAACTGACCAGCAGCCGAATGCCATCACCTGCTGAACAGGATATGAAGGCCCGTGCTAAACGTGCGCCAACTTATTACAGACAAGAAATGTGATGCCAACCTCCAGGCCCCTGATTTTCAGGGACAGACGACAGATGATCCAGCCAGACTTCTGTGGCATCTTCTGTCGATGCTCAGAGCGGTGGACAAGCCGTTGATGAACGATTTCTGCAACCGTCAGCGTTGACATTTTCTAAGGTTTCAAAATTATCTTTAACCCGAAAACCCTATTTGGGCACAGGGAAACACAAGAAAGAAAAAACCAGGTTCAAGTCCAAGTAAAAAAAAAATAAAAAGAAAGAAAGAAAGAAAAGAAGAAGAAGAAGAAGAAGAAAATTTTGAATGAAAAACGACAACAGCCGTGTTTGTGACTGATAACTCATGCCAGTCAGTCTCCAGGAAACGAAACACTGCACAAACAGTATTGATTTAAAGATAAAACGACCAACTGGGAAAGATCAATACGTCTTTATCTTTCTGTTAAACGCTGACTCGCTGATAATTGTGGTCGTGGTTGGTGTGTGCAGGGTATTTCTGTTTCAGTGACTCACCGAAAGTGACTCATAAGATGTTTAACGTTCTGATATGATTCCCCTGCATGCGTATACACACAAAAGGTGGTTCAGGGACTAGCAAGATGTGCACACATTTGTTGACTTGCTGGATCGGAGTAAATCCCCATCCCTAACCCACCAGATACAATCGGGATCGAACCCAGGACCCTTAGAGTGAAAGTCCAGTGATCTCACCACGCGGCCTTCACTGTACTGTCTACACACTGGAGTGATGGTCTAGAGGTAACGCGTCCGCCTAGGAAGCGAGAGAATCTGAGCGCGCTGGTTCGAATCACGGCTCAGCCGCCGATATTTTCTCCCCCTCCACTAGACCTTGAGTGGTAGTCTGGACGCTAGTCATTCGGATGAGACGATAAACCGAGGTCCCGTGTGCAGCATACACTTAGCGCACGTAAAAGAACCCACCGCAACAAAAGGGTTGTTCCTGGCAAAATTTTGTAGAAAAATCCACTTCGATAGGAAAAACAAATAAAACTGCACGCAGGAAAAAATACAAAAAAAAGGGTGGCGCTGTAGTGTAGCGACGCTCTCTCCCTGGGGAGAGCAGCCCGAATTTCACACAGAGAAATCTGTTGTGATAAAAAGAAATACAAATACAAATATAAATAATCTTGACACAACACACTGTCGGAATCGAACCCAGAACTTTAAGAGTGAAAGTCCAATGATCTTACCACGCGGCCTTTCCACAATGTCCATAATGTTGACACAACACACATTTAGGGAAGGTTTGCAGACCCATTTTCCTCGTCTCAGTTTCCTGGGTTTTTTCCCAGATCACCGACAGGCTGAAATTTCGTCGTGGAAATCGCTGTTCTGACGAAAGGATTTTGAACATTTTCGGTGAGTATTTTTGCAAGATATACTTGGTTTTATAATTACACTCTTTACAGTGCGTATTCGAACTGATCCATTTATAAACTCTCCCGAACACAAAGGCAGTGCATACTCAGAAAAGCTAGTTTCGGCAGTGGGGCTGCCCATGACGTCATGTGACCTACTTCTCGCTGTGCAAGGGACGAAAGTTCCCCCACGAAAGCGTGGCTTGCTTGCAAACTCCTCCTTTTTACCAGGATGAACACCACGACTCTTAGAGCGAAAGTCCAGTGACTTCACCACGCGGCCAGTGCCACACGTCTGTGACCTTTGAGCTGTTAAAAAAAAAAAAAATTTCTGTGAGGGCTGAAGGGTGGATTTCATCCAGACCGGACACGGTGAAAACCAAGGTCCAGTTTGCCTTGGACATGACCACGAAAATATCAGCAAACAACAGCTGCACTGACCATAACCTGGCCAGGTAGGTGTAGGCACGGGATTGAACACCGGCGGGTTTCGTTCACCGCTTGTTTGAAGAAATCGTGGAGGTGTGAGGGGCAAGTCGATAAACACGACACGACATCCGTGACAGAAGGAAAGATAATAATAATAATAATAATAATAATAATGATGATGATAGTAATAATGGTAATAGTAATAGTAATAATGATAATAACAATGATAATAATAGTAATAATGATGATGATGATGATGATACTACTACTACTACTACTACTACTACTACTACTACTACTACTACTACTAAAAAACATCAGCTCAAAGTTCTGGTCCGGTTCATAAAGCGTGAGTGTGCTTGTGGGGACACAGACAGACAGACAGACAGACAGAGGGACAGACACGCGTGCACACGCACACGCACACACACACACACACACACGCACACACACACACACACACACACACACACAAGCATACATTGACGCAGTTTCAGTTTCTACCGGAGGCATCACTACGTTCAGACAAATCCGTATACGCTGCACCACGTCTGCTAGACAGATGCCTGACAGCGTCATAACCCAACGCGCTTATTAGTCAGGCCTTGAGTGCATGCATAATTATGGGTATTTGTGTACCTATCAGAGAGTGGATTTCTTTTGCAGAATTTTACCAGGGGACAACACTTTTGTTGTCATGGGTTCTTTTTCAGTGTGCCAAGCGCGTTCTGCACACGGGACCATGGTTTCTCGTCTCATGTGAACGACCAGACGCTCAGTTTGATTTTCCAGTCAAATTTGGGAGAAAGGGCGAGAGCGGGATTCGAACCCAGACCCTCACGGACTCTCTGTATTGGCAGATAAGCGTCTTAACCATGCAGCCACCTTTCTCCTCTTTGACACAGACGCGCGCACACACAGAGAAAGAAGCGCGCGTGCGCACACACACACACACACACACAGTATCAGTATCAGTAGCTCAAGGAGGCGTCACTGCGTTCGGACAACTCCATACACGCTACACCACATCTGCTGAGCATATGCATGACCAGCAGCATAACCCAACGCGCTCAGTCAGGCCTTCACACACACACACACATACACACACACACACACACACACACACACACGCGCGCGCGCGCGCGCGCGCGCGCGCGCGCTTTGAGACACGAATATGCATCCACTCTCATACTCCACCCCATACCCCCCCCCACCCCCCACACCCCCCCACACACTCTCTCTGTGTCTCTATCTCTCTCTGTGTCTCTCTCTCACTCTCTGTCGCCGTCTCTCTCTCTCTCTCGCTCACTCTGTGTGTGTGTGTGTGCGTGTGTGTGTGTGTGTGTCTGTGTCTGTGTGTCTCTGTCTGTGTCTCTATCTTGACTGGGATTCACAATAATCACACTGACTTTTCTCCAGCACAGAAAAGAGCAGAAAGAAGAACGACTTGAACAAGACAAGAGTAGGGGTGTGGTCCTTTACACGTTCTGTTCTACACGGAAACACTGTCCCACTTCCACAGTGCAGTACCTATGTGTGCGTGCGTGCGTGCGTGTGTGTGTGTGTGTGTGTGTGTGTGTGTGCAGACAACGAGCTGGGCTTGTCCGAACTGACCGCGGTCGGTGTGCTCGGCCGTCGCTACCCGTAACACTGCTCCGTTAAAAGAACCAACACCCGACATGCACAACATGCCAGAGCTGTCAGACCACTTCAGTGCTGCTGTACGGTGTGCCTCGGTCACAGGGTGACTGTGTCTGTGTGTGTGTGTGGGGGGGGGGGGGATGGGGGGGGTTTTGGGGGGTGGCGGGAGAGTGTGTGTGGGGGAGAGTGTGGGAGGAGGAGGAGGGGACAGGAGTGGGAAGGTTCGGTGTCATTGTGCCGGCGTGTTGTGAGTGTGTGTGTGTGTAGGGGTGTGGAGGTGTGGGTGTGGGAAGGTGTGGAAACCTGAGGAAGTGGCGGGCGACACATTTAGTTTTGTGCCGTGCGGATTTGCTGGTTTTCTTCTTTTTTTAAAAATAATTTATTTATTTATCTATCTATTTATTCATTCTTTTAATCATTTAGTTATATATATATATATATATATATATATATATATATATAATGTTAACTCCAGGCCCAGATGTCTTTGTTTTTTTCATAATGTAATGGAGAAGACACCAAACACTACCGAGATTATATATATATATATTGAAAAGCTGTTCTGATAGCCCACATATATATATATATATATATATGTGTGTGTGTGTGTGTGTGTGTGTGTGTGTGTTCATTTATCGATTTGAAAGAAATTCATTACAGAAGTAGGATTTTCTGAAAGTATTTTTTTACTGTTAAGAAAATGAAAAAACAAACAAACAAACAAACAAAAAAACCACGAAGAAAAAAAGCCCTCTTGGCCTTGTACTAACGGTTTATTACAGGCTAATTATTCAGTTATTGCGATGCCATGGAACTGAAATAAGAAAGGCAACGGTCGACGACACAAAGTGTGACGTGGTGTGTTTATTCATTTATTTATTTATTCATTTATTCATTCATCTATTTATTTATTTATTTATTTATCTGTTTATTTATTTATTTAGTTATCTATTTATTTATTTACTTATTTATCTATTTTATTTACTTATCTAATCACTATCTATTCATTTATCTATCTCAGTTCATATCTATCTCAATTATCTATCTAACTTCAGTCAGGCAGGCACTCATCTGTCTATCCATCTATCTATCTATTTGTTTATCTATTCATAAAGAACACTTTAAACCATCCTTTCGTTTACTTTGATCATTGTGAGCAGTTTTTGTGTTCTGAAAACCAGCACATGGTAATGTGAGTGGATGCACACTGGTAGAACACAAACCAGGTGCCTTGATTTCCACACAGCCTTGAAAAGCTGTTCTGATAGCCCTTTGATTTCCACACAGCCTTGAAAAGCTGTTCTGATAGCCCCTTGATTTCCACACAGCCTTGAAAAGCTGTTCTGATAGCCCTTTGATTTCCACACAGCCTTGAAAAGCTGTTCTGATGGGCCCTTGATTTCCACACAGCCTTGCAAAGCTGTTCTGATGGAGTCTACAGCTGTGATCAACGTCTTTCGTTCTTTCGCTCACAGACAGCAGCGAAGCAAGGACTGCGCGGAACTTAGCTGGTCGGCGTTTCGTACCGCGAGTTGTGAAAAGTACAGAATGGTTTTCCGTGACTGCTGCACAGTTGAGGCGGTGGTTGTGGTGGTGGTGGTGGTGGTGGTGTGTGTGTGTGTACCGTAGCGTACACGTGGACTCTCAGACAGGGAAGATGATGTCTGTGTGTGTGTGTGTGTGAGTGTGACAGCGTGTGACTAGCTATGTCCAAGCAGCAGTGTGCTCAAGGCGACAGCACAGACCCCGGCGCTAAGAAACGTCTGTCTTTTGTGAAGAAAATCAGGTGGGTGGAATTCTGGACTCTGCCTGTCTCTGTCTGTCTGTCTGTCTGTCTCTGTCTGTGCTTCTGTCTGTTTGTCTGCCTCTCTGTTTTTATGCCCCTGTGTGTGTGTGTGTGTGTGTGTGTGTGTGTGTGTGTGTGTGTGTGTGTTCGTGTGTGTGTGTGTGTGTGTGTGTGTGTGTGTGTGTGTGTGTGTGTGTGTGTGTGTGTGTGTGTGTGTGTGTGTGTGTGTGTGTGTGTGTGTGTGTGTTCGTGTGTGTATTTGTGTGTTCGTGTGTGTGTGTGTGTGTGTGTGTGTGTGTGTGTGTGTGTGAGTCCGGTTGTCTCTTCACTGTTTACCTGTCTGTCCATCTGTCTGTCTGCTCAGTCTTTATCCATCCATTTGTCTGTCTGCCAGTCTTTTTGTACAGCCCTTCATTCGTCTGCCTCTCCGTCCATCTGCGTGCCTTTGTGTCTGTGTGTCTGCATACATCTGTCTGTCTGTCTGTCTGTCTGTCTGTTCTCTCCCTCTATCTCTCTATCTATGTCTGTACTTTTCAACGCTTTACTTTCGACCAGGTTTTCTTTGTTAAAAAACTCAAACAAACAAACAAACAAACAAACAAAAAACAACTTTATGCGTATTTCAAAGCATTTATACTTAATCTGATCTAATTTTCTCCTATGCCCCAGGGCTGAGTGAATAAAAGCATGTTAATTGCGAATCTCGTAACGCTGGTTAGATAACATTCGATTCGTTCCCCTTCCTTTTTTTCCTACTCTGTCCATCTCTCTCTCTCTTCTCTCTGTCTGTCTGTCTGTTTTTCTGTCTGTATGTCTGTCTGTCGGTCTCGCTGTCGTCAGTTCTTGCACTGAGAAACATGATAATAATAATAATGATAATATATGATAATAATAATCAGAAGAAGAAGATAAGATAAGAATAACTTTATTATCTCCAACTGGAGAAATTTGGTCAGGTGCATTATCACAACATAGACAAGTAAACAACATGGGGACCATAACTGTAAAAGCCAACAACAGCCCCTACAAATATTACGAAGATACAAATGTAAAAAATATCACATACATCGTTTCATACATACATTCACACACTGCAGGTAATAACTAGTATTCTTAATGTAAAAACAGAAAGAATTAAGAAACATTATTTGAATATAATTATAAACATAGCCTACTATACTGCACATTGATTATAATAGACAGATAAGATAAGAATAAAGATGAATTGCGGAAAACCACAACCAGATAATCAGCACACACCCGCACTCCCCCCCCCTCCCCTCCCACCCACCCCACACACGCGGATAACTTGATTAAACAAAAGTAATAAACATATGTTCTCAAATAAAAGCATTTCACATATTCGCTTTTAAAAACATTGCAATTAAGAAGAAGAAGAAGAGTGAAGTGCTCTTCTATAGCGCTGTTCCCTCACAGAGAGGCTGACTGTGCTTTCACAAATTGAATATAACAAGAAAGAAATAACAATGCTCATGAAAATTCAACTAAGAAACAATTACTCATGGCGCTCCACCAATTACATCTTACAACACAGAAGCAACAATCACCAAGGAAAAAAATAATCAACCACGAAAATAAATAATCACCATCCTCGCATCATGAACAGATAACACACACACACACACACACACACACACACACACACACACACACACACACACACTCACACACGACCCTGCCCCCCGCTTCCCCCCTCCCCCAGAAAATGCCAGAAAATCAGGAAAATTCGAGTTGATAAAATAATAGCAAATGTACAGATGGTGACACAATGGGAATATATAGACAGACAGCGACACAATGTAAATGTACAGACAGTGACACGATGTAAATGTATAGTGACACAATGTAAATGTACAGACAGTTACACGGTTTAAGTGTACAGTGACACAATGTAAATGTTCAGACAGTGACACGATGTAAATGTACAGTGACACAATGTAAATGTCCAGACAGTGACACGATGTAAATGCCCAGTGACACAATATGAAGGTACAGTGACACAATGTAAATTTAAAGACAGTAACACAATGTAAATGTACAATAACACGATGTAAACGTACAGTGACACAATGTTTATGTACAGACAGTGACACAATGTAAATGTACAATAACACGATGTAAATGTACAGTGACACAATGTAAATGTACAGTGACACAATGTAAATGTATAATAACACGATGTAAACGTACAGTGACACAATGTAAATGTAAAGACAGTAACACAATGTAAATGTACAATAACACGATGTAAATGTACAGTGACACAATGTAAATGTACAGACAGTGACACAATGTAAATGTGCAGTGACACAATATGAACGTACAGTGACACAATGTAAATGTAAAGACAGTAACACAATGTAAATGTACAATAACACGATGTAAACGTACAGTGACACAATGTAAATGTAAAGACAGTAACACAATGTAAATGTACAATAACACGATGTAAACTTACAGTGACACAATGTTTATGTACAGACAGTGACACAATGTAAATGCACAGTGACACAATGTAAATGTACAATGACATAATGTAAATATTTATGTACAGACAGTGACACAATGTTTATGTACAGTGACACAATGTGAATGTACAGTGACACAATGTAAATGTACAGACAGTGACACAATGTAAATGTACAGATGCACAATGTCAGTGTACAGTGGCACAATGTAAATGTACAGTGACGTTGACACAACAGAGACACAATGTAAATGTACAGTGACATAATGTAAATGTACAGTGACACAACAGTGGCACAATGTAAATGTACAGACAGTGACGTTGACACAACAGTGACACAATGTAAATGTACAGTGACACAACGTAAATGTACAGACAGTGACGTTGACACAGTGTAAATATAAAGACAGTGACACGATGTAAATGTACAGACAATGACAAATGTAAATGTACACTGACACAATATGAACGTACAGTGACACGATGTAAATGTACACTGACAGTTACACAATGTAAATGTACAGTGACACAACATGAACGTACAGTGACACGATGCAAATCTACAGACAGTCACACGATGTTCATGTACAATGACACAATGCAAACGTACACAGTGACACAATGTAAATGTACAGACAGTGACACAAGTGTCACTTCATGGAATAGGGACGTGAAGCGAGTGCAGGGCCTTTGCAGGGTTTCACCAGGAAGAGGGGGGAGAACTCTGTTGAGCGTCCCGTCGCCCAATGAAGTACTGCTTTTTCACATTTGAATGCTGTCGTTTAAAATTCAGGAGAGGAGGGGGAAGGGGATGAATGGTGAGTTGGGGGAAGCAGGGTTGATGGAGGACGGAATTAAAGGTGATTACTTGGAATAATTAGAAGTGAAATGAAAGAAAATTAGTTGGTGGATTTTTTTTTTTTTTTTTTAAAGGAACTCATTAATTCAACAGGAGAAACAATTGATACTGAATGCGAAAACTCAAAACACCAACGTTTCCAGTGATTTCTGATGACACATTTTCGTGCAGGTAAGGTTTCATCAACTCACTATCAGAAAGTATATATTCTTAAATTAATACCTCTTCAGTGCCAGAAAAAAAAAAAACAGTAGGAGAAAGTGCTATTTCAAGTCCTAAGTCAACATTCCAAACAATCAGTGTAAATCTGAGAAAACCGTCTGGAGATATACCACTCTGGATGACATGTGTGAATCACCAGCCTTCCAGAGTTATTTCCCTTCTTTTGATGATGTCATTAGTGACGTCACGGTGTACGCACGTAACTGTGGCACTGAAGGTTGGTTTTTTTGTGTGTTTTTTTAAACCGTTACATCACTGAAGCAAATGTTCCATTATAGACCCCTCCAAGGGTTCACCTGTGCTAGGGATACAGACCTATGGAAATGAACGACGTGACGTCGCTACTTGCAGGCCACACGTTGTCAGCCATATTAGCAGCGCTGTGACAGCGGCAGTGCAATTCTTGCTCTTTGAAATTTATCAACGCTCACGCTTTAAATCTCACCATTGCATATGCTGATGGCAGTGAAGAACCTGTCTATAAATCTGTCATAGTCACCAGAGCATTGATAAAATCACAAATGTTAAGGAAGTGAGAAATATCCGACATATACACCGAGAGCTGAACGCCAGAAGCAACGTCGAAAGAGCTAACGGGTTTCGCTCAGAGAGCCAGGATAGCAGTCTGTTTGTGTTTGTGATTTCGTCAACTGCTGATCCTTAGTCCTGGCTGTTCCTTCAGTGACAGACTTTGGTAAAAGGCTACTCAGATAGCCACCCCCCACCCCCACCCCTGTGTGTCATGTTAGTGACCCCACACTGACCCTGCGTGTCATGTTAGTGACCCCCCACGCTGACCCCTGCGTGTCATGTTAGTGACACCCCCCACACACACACACACACACACACTGACCCCTGTGTGTCATGTTAGTGACCCCACACTGACCCTGTGTCATGTTAGTGACCCCACACTGACCCTGTGTATCATGTTAGTGACCCCACACTGACCCTGAATGTGTCGTGTTAGTAACCTCACACTGACCCTGTGTGTCATGTTAGTAACCTCACACTGACCCTATGTGTCATGTTAGTGACTCCACACTGACCCTGTGTGTCATGTTAGTGACCCCACACCGACCCTGCGTGTCATGTTAGGGACCCCCATACTGACCCCTGTATGTCATGTTAGTGACCCCACGCTGACCCCTGTGACCCCACACCGATCCCTGTGTGTCGTGTTAGTGAACACCCCACCCCACCCCCACACTGACCCCTGTGTGTCATGTTAGTGACCCCACGCTGACCCCTGTGTGTCGTGTTAGTGACCCCCCACACCGATCCCTGTGTGTCATGTTAGTGACCCCGTACTGACCCCTGTGTGTCATGTTAGTAACCCCAACCCGACCCTGTGTGTCATGTTAGTGACCCCACACTGACTGTGTCGTGTTAGTGACCATACACCGATCCCTGTGTGTCATGTGTGTCATGTTAGTGACCCCACACCGATCCCTGTGTGTCGTGTTAGTGACCCCCACACTGACCCCCTGTGTGTCGTGTTAGTGACCCCCCACACTGACCCCTGTGTGTCATGTTAGTGACCCCACACTGACCCCCTGTGTGTCATGTTAGTGACCCCACACTGACCCTATGTGTCATGTTAGTGACCCCACACTGACCCTGTGTGTCATGTTAGTGACCCCCCACACTGACCCCCTGTGTGTCATGTTAGTGACCCCGCACTGACCCCATGTGTGTCATGTTAGTGACCCCACACTGACCCCTGTGTGTCATGTTAGTGACCCCACACTGACCCCCTGTGTGTCATGTTAGTGACCCCACACTGACCCCCTGTGTCATGTTAGTGACCCCACACTGTGTGTCGTGTTAGTGACCCCACACCGATCCTGTGTGTCGTGTTAGTGACCTCACACTGACCTCTTTCTGTGAGAACGTCCAGTGCTGGACAAACACTCACCCTGACTTGCTGCTGTGCGTGTGTGTGTGTGTGTGTGTGTGTGTGTGTGTGTGTGTG
>NC_134897.1:26107174-26109674 GCF_041734735.1 Babylonia areolata | reverse complement strand
GCCTGTCTGCCTCTGTCTCTGCCTGTCTGCCTCTGTCTCTCCCTGTCTGCCTCTGTCTCTGTCTCTGCCTGTCTGCCTCTGTCTCTGCCTGTCTGCCTCTGCCTCTGTCTCTGCCTGTCTGCCTCTGTCTCTGTCTGTCTGCCTGTCTGCCTCTGTCTCTGCCTGTCTGCCTCTGTCTCTGCCTGTCTGCCTCTGTCTCTGTCTCTGTCTGTCTGCCTCTGTCTCTGTCTGTCTGCCTGTCTGCCTCTGTCTCTGTCTGTCTGCCTGTCTGCCTCTGTCTCTGCCTGTCTGCCTCTGTCTCTGTCTCTGCCTGTCTGCCTCTGTCTCTGTCTGTCTGCCTGTCTGCCTCTGTCTCTGCCTGTCTGCCTCTGTCTCTGTCTGTCTGCCTGTCTGCCTCTGTCTCTGCCTGTCTGCCTCTGTCTCTGCCTGTCTGCCTCTGTCTCTGCCTGTCTGTCTCTGCCTGTCTGCCTCTGTCTCTGTCTCTGTCTGTCTGCCTCTGTCTCTGCCTGTCTGCCTGTCTGCCTCTGTCTCTGCCTGTCTGCCTCTGTCTCTGCCTGTCTGCCTCTGTCTCTGCCTGTCTGCCTCTGTCTCTGTCTCTGCCTGTCTGCCTCTGTCTCTGCCTGTCTGCCTCTGTCTCTGTCTCTGTCTGTCTGCCTCTGTCTCTGCCTGTCTGCCTGTCTGCCTCTGTCTCTGCCTGTCTGCCTCTGTCTCTGCCTGTCTGCCTCTGTCTCTGCCTGTCTGCCTGTCTGCCTCTGTCTCTGCCTGTCTGCCTCTGTCTCTGCCTGTCTGCCTGTCTGCCTCTGTCTCTGCCTGTCTGCCTCTGTCTCTGCCTGTCTGCCTGTCTGCCTGTCTGCCTCTGTCTCTGCCTATCTGCCTGTCTGCCTGTCTGCCTGTCTGCCTCTGTCTCTGCCTGTCTGCCTGTCTGCCTCTGTCTCTGCCTGTCTGCCTCTGTCTCTGCCTGTCTGCCTCTGTCTCTGCCTGTCTGCCTCTGCCTCTGTCTCTGCCTGTCTGCCTCTGTCTCTGCCTGTCTGCCTCTGTCTCTGCCTGTCTGCCTCTGTCTCTGTCTGTCTGCCTGTCTGCCTCTGTCTCTGCCTGTCTGCCTCTGTCTCTGCCTGTCTGCCTGTCTGCCTGTCTGCCTCTGTCTCTGCCTATCTGCCTGTCTGCCTGTCTGCCTCTGTCTCTGTCTGTCTGCCTGTCTGCCTCTGTCTCTGCCTGTCTGCCTCTGTCTCTGCCTGTCTGCCTCTGTCTCTGCCTGTCTGCCTCTGTCTCTGCCTATCTGCCTGTCTGCCTGTCTGTCTCTGCCTGTCTGCCTCTGTCTCTGCCTGTCTGCCTCTGTCTCTGTCTGTCTGCCTGTTTGTCTCTGTCTCTGTCTCTGTCTGTCTGCCTGTGGTGTTTGATGTGGTCCCAACGTCACCACTTTCAACATCATCACATCAGCTCTTCTTCTTCTTTTTGCAGCTGCCGATATCACTTCTTTTTCTCCGTATTCTGTTTCTCGTTCTTGTTCTTGTTTTTCTTCTTCTTCTTCTTCCTACCGTTGGACAGACATTCTGTTCATTCGATCGCAAAGAACATCTGACCTGAAGCATCTCTTCGATCGCCCTCTCCACACCTGACACTAATAAGTGTACACTGTACACGTCATCAATAAGTGTACATTGTACACGTCATCACAAAGTGTATACTACACACGTCATCAATAAGTGTACGCTGTACACGTCATCAATAAGTGTACGTTACACATGTCATCAATAAGTGTACATTCTACACGTCATCAATAAGTGTATACTACACATGTCATCAATAAGTGTACATTCTACACGTCATCAATAAGTGTACACTACACATGTCATCAATAAGTGTACATTGTATACGTCATCAATAAGTGTACGTTACACATGTCATCAATAAGTGTACATTCTACACGTCATCACTAAGTGTACACTACACACGTCATCAATACGTGTACACTGCACACTGCACTGTGTGTGCGTGCGTGTGTGCGCGCGAGTATGTGTGTACTTGTATGTGTGTGTGCACGCTCGCGTATTTGTATATATATGTGTGTGTGTGTGTGTATGTGCGTGTGTGTGTGTGTGTTTGCATGAGTGTGTTTGTGTGTGCGTGTCTATAGTGTGTGTGTTTGCGTGTATGTGTGCGTGCGTATACGTATGCTTTTGTGTGCGTGCTTATAGGTATGCTTGTGTGTGTGTGTGTGTGTGTGTGTGTGTGTGTGTGTGCGCGCGCGTGTAAGGGGACAGAAAGGGGGACTGTTTGCTGTGTCAACCCATATTATATAAACGAGACTCCCGTGCAGACGCTATGTGAACAGACAGACAGACAGACGGACACACACACACACACACACACACACACACACACACACACACACACACACACACACACGCTGCCAGTGGTGGATGAAGGAAAGCCCCAAAGCAAACGATCCAACACAGCACAGTAATTACAGCAATGAAGGGAGCATTGAATGATTCAGGAT
>NC_134897.1:26079674-26087174 GCF_041734735.1 Babylonia areolata | reverse complement strand
GTGTGTGTGTGTGTGTGTGTGTGTGTGTGTGTGTGTGTGTGTGTGTGTGTATGCGTTTATTTGTTTTTGGTGTGTGTGTGTGTTTTAAGTTTGTGTGTGTGTGTGTGTGTGTGTGAGTGTGTGTGTGTGTGTGTGTGTGTGTGTGTGTGTGTGTGTGTGTGTTAAGTTGTGTGTGTGTGTGTGTGTGTGTGTGTGTGTGTGTGTGTGTCTGTGTGTGTGTGTATTGTGTCTGGCAAATTATTGCATGATATGTATTGTTTACGGCAAATGATAGTCTGTGTAATATGTATTGTTCCATGCATTGTGTCTGGCAAATTATTGCATAATATGTATTGTTTACGGCAAATGATAGTCTGTGTAATATGTATTGTTCCATGCATTGTGTCTGGCAAATTATTGCATAATATGTATTGTTTACGGCAAATGATTGTCTGTGTAATATGTATTGTTCCTAGCTGGTTGCTTTCTGAGTAATATTTGTAGAAATTGTCCTTTACACTTACTGGATTGCATTTTATGTAATCTTGTTCAAAGTGAGAAGATGATTTCTCTGGCATCTTTCCGGAAACCTTTATGCTCTCCCTGTCTCTCCCCCTGTCTCCCTCTCTGTCTCTCTCTGTCTCCCTCTCTGTCTCTCTCTGTCTCTGTCTCTCTCTATCTCTGTCTGTCTGTCTTGTCTCTCTGTCTCTCTCTGTCTGTCTTGTCTCTCTCTCTCTGTCTCTGTTTCTGTCTCTGTCTGTCTGTCTCAGTGTCTGTCTCTATTTTTCTGTACGCGTGCGCGTACGTGTGTATGTGTGTGTGTGTGTGTGTGTGTGTGTGTGTGTGTGTGTGTGTGTGTGTGTGTGTGTGTCTGTGTCCGTCTGTCTCTTTCTCTGTCTCTCTCTCTTTCTGTCTGTGTCTGTGTATCTGTTTGTTTCTGTCTCAGTCTCTGTCTGTGTGTGTCTCTCTGTCTCTGTCTCTGTCTGTCTCTCTGTCTCTGTCTGTCTGTCTGTCTCTCTCTCTCTCTTTCTCTCTTATCTTCTAAATATCTTTTTCCTGCAGACTGTTTCGCCTCTGTCAGAAATTTGTCTTCAACGGATTGCTTTCCGATGAATCTGACAGGAAAGTGGATAGCCGCAGTACTTTTCACTTTATATTTCCTTCCAGCAAAATCGTTCGTTCGCTTTCCTTGTTGTGGTGCTGGAAAATGGTCTCTCAGAAATTGCTTTCTCTCTGTTCGTAGACCCCGCCCCCACCCCTACCCCCACTCCCCCCATCCCCGCCCCCACCACTCGGCTTCTCTCTTCCTTTCTCTGTCTGTTCTCTCTGTCTCACTCTCTGTTTATGTGGCCTCTCTCTGTCTGTCTGCCTTTCTCTCTCTCTCTCTCTCTCTCTCTCTGTGTGTGTGTGTGTGTGTGTGTGTGTGTGTGTGTGTGTGTGTGTCTGTCTGTCTGTCTTGTCTCTCTCTCTGTCTCTTTCTGTCTGTCTGTCTCTCTGTCTCTGTTTCTGTCTCTGTCTGTCTGTCTCAGTCTCTGTCTCTATTTCTTTGTAAGCGTGCGCGCGCGCGAGCGCGTATGTGTGTGTGTGTGTGTGTGTGTGTGTGTGTGTGTGTGTGTGTGTGAGTGTCTGTGTTTGTGTGTGTCTGTGTTTGTGTCTGCATCTGTGTGTGTCTGTCTTTGTCTATGTGTCTGTGTGTGTGTGTGTGTGTGTGTGTGTGTGTGTGTGTGTGTGTGCGTGCGTGCGCGCGCGTGTGTGTGTCTTTCTCTCTGTCTCTCTCTGTCTCTGTCTGTCTGTCTTGTCTCTCTCTCTCTCTGTCTCCTTCTCTGTCACTCTCTGTCACTGTGTCTGTCTGTCTGTCTTGTCTCTCTCTCTCTCTCTCTGTCTCCTTCTCTGTCACTCTCTGTCACTGTGTCTGTCTGTCTGTCTTGTCTCTCTCTCTCTCTCTCTGTCTCCTTCTCTGTCACTCTCTGTCTGTGTGTCTGGCTGTCTGTCTTGTCTCTCTCTTTGTCTCTTTCTGTCTGTCTCTCTCTCTGTCTCTGTTTCTGTCTGTCTGTCTGTCTGTCTCAGTCTCTAACTCTCTGTACGCGTGCGCGCGCGCGCTTGTGTATGTGTGTGTGTGTGTGTGTGTGTGTGTGTGTGTGTGTGTGTGTGTGTGTGTGTGAGTGTCTGTGTTTGTGTGTCTGTGTTTGTGTGTGTCTGTGTCTATGTCTGTGCTGTGTCTGCATCTGTGTGTATCTGTCTTTGTCTATGTGTGTGTGTGTGTGTGTCTGTCTGTTTCTGTGTGTCTGTGCCTGTGTCTGTCCTTTTCCCCATCTCTCTCTCTCTCTCTCTCTCTCTCTCTCTCTCTCTCTCTCTCTCTCTCTCTCTCTTTCCTTTCAGTCCAATACTTTTCAGTCAACCCACCTTCTTTCTCCAATATTCTCGGCATCGTAGGATCAAATGCCCGTGAAAGCCGACAATGGGAAAACCGCATAAAGCGACGTAGATGGGAGAACAGGCAGGTGTGGTCAGGATCGATAGTAACTATGTGGTTACGGGTAGGTCCACCCGATTCTGTCCAACTATTCCTGCCAGCCCCACCCCGACCCCCACCCCACCCCACCCCACGCCACGCCACACCACACCCTCCAGTTTCCCCGAAACAAAGACACACAGTGTGAGAGGTCTGTGTCCACCAGTCAGCACTTTGTGTCTCTCCTTCTCCTGCTCACTCTCACTGCCCGCTGACATCGGACATCGTGACGGCCGCGACAGTCCAGTGGTTATGAAGTGGTTGGACTGTCCATTTGTGTGTTCCGGGTTCGAATCTTTGTCACGCCTCCTGGTGGGTTATTAAGAATGGATTTTTATATATATATATATATATATATATATATATAACTAAGATCTCTCAGGTCAACAGATATGCAGACCTGCCCGTGCTTGTATATACACATTCCTCTGTTCCTTTTTTTTAATTATTTTTTTTTCTCTCAAGGCCTGACTAAGCGTTTTGGGTTACGCTGCTGGTCAGCAGGCATCTGCTTGGCAGATGTGGTGTAGCGTATATGGATTTGTCCGAACGCAGTGACGCCTCCTTGAGCTACTGATGTTGATACTGTTCCATTGTTAACGTGCCGTGGGTTATGGAAACAAGAAAATGCCCAGCATGTACACCCTCCGAAAACGGAGTATGGCTGTCTACACATCGCGATAAAAACATGTGTATTTGTATTTCTTTTTATCCTCCCCGGGGAGAGCGCGTCGCTACATTACAGCGCCACTGATTTTTTTGTATTTTTTCCTGCGTGCAGTTTTTTTTGTTTTGTTTTGTTTGTTTGTTCTTCCTATCGAAGTGGATTTTTCTACAGAATTATGCCAGGAATAACACTTTTGTTGCCGTGGGTCCTTTTACGTACGCTAAGTGCATGCTGCAAACGGGACCTCGGTTTATTGTCTCATCCGAATTACTAGCGTCCAGACAATCACTTAAGGTCTAGTGGAGGGGGAGAAAATATCGGCGGCTGAGCCGTGATTCGAACCAGCGCGCTCAGATTCTCTCGCTTCCTAGGCGGACGCGTTACCTCTAGGCCATCATCACTCCATGAGTGAGTGTGGGAGTGGCAGCCGATGAACAGTTTCAGTTTCAGTTTCTCAAGGAGGCGTCACTGCGCTGGGACTTATCCATATGCGCTACATCAATGCATTTATCAAGAATAAGAAAAATCGAGATTCGCTGAGCGTTTCATTATTAAAGACTAGGCCCGCAGGCTGTTAACAATATCGTCCAACACGTACGTCATCAGGTGTGTGTGTGTGTGTGTGTGTGTGTGTGTGTGTGTGTGTGTGTGTGTGTGTGTGTGTGTGTGTGTGTGTGTGTGTGTGTGTGTGTGTGTGTGTGTGTGTGTGTGTGTGTGTGTGTGTGTGTGTGTGTGTGTGTGTGTGAAGTGAAACACAGTGAACGACAACGAGAGGAAAGCATGCTGGTTGCAGGAGAAGGAAGATGTGGAGCGGTGCCTGCTGTCCCAGTGTGTCCAACAACGTTGGATACCACGGGTAAGGTGGAAGAATGGTTAAGACAATACAGTGTCCGCGAGGGACTGGGTTCGATTCCCGCTCTCGCCCTCTCAACCAAAGCGTCGTCTAATCACTCGGACGAGAGGATAAACCGAGGTCCTGTGAGCAGCGTGGACTTGGCGCACTGAAAAAGAACACATGGCAACGAGAGAGTTGTTCTCTGGCAAAATTATTTAAAAGAAAACCCACTCTGATAGATACACGAATATACATACATGCACTCAAGGCCTGACTAGCCCCTTTCGTTGCTACTGCTGCTGCTGTAAGGCATCTGCCTAGCAGATGTGGTGTAGCGAATATGAATGTGTCCGAACGCAGAAACTGAAACTGAAACTTCGATTCTTTCGAGCTGAAGGTTCCATGTGATTGAACTAATGCAGGGAAGCACTTTCCTTGTAACACGACCCCCACACCCCCACCCCTTCCCCCTTCCACTCTCTCCCCTCCCACCTACAAACTGCGGAAGAAGAGATGGAAATCGTTAAATGCCAATTGAAGTTGTAGAGGTGTATATTTCAATAACGTGGACTACATGGATAAATTCATGTGAGCTTCTTTCCGAAAGGGCATAGCAACACAGAAAGATATTTTGTTCTGTACTGGGAAAAAAAAAGACTGAATACAAAATAGAGCTGATGTCACTGGGCTGAACACAAATCTGAGGATAATGTGTTTGATTGGTGAGTGTCGCAGCATCATGTGGTATTTTGAATGTGCTGTGGGTGTCGTTTTATGGAGTCATGTGGGAAGATTCATTTGTGAAAATTACACCACGTTCTTTTGTGCGTGACGTGGTACATTCCACGAGCAGAAACCACGGCCAGGTTCTAGTCACAGACGTGGTCATGGAACAGAAAAAGTTAGGTCCTTAACCCCCCCCCACCCCCATCTTTGTCAGGGAGCAAAGAATTACATCGACAATGAAACCTTACCACGTGCACAAGACAAGGTAAGTGCAACAATTTAGCAGTCATTCTGATTTCTCCGAATACACCGCGAATTTCGATGCGAAAAAAAAAAAACACACACACAAAAAAAAAACCCAAACACCTCACGTCAACGCAAACAGCAGGAATCATGCAGATTATCAATGGTTTGTGACCAGCGAGCATTGTGTAAACATGATTTATGCTGATACTGGATGGCTGTGATCAGCGGGTGTTTATGATCGTGAGGTCCCACATCAAGTTCGCATTGGAGCATTGTAGGAAGAATAATGTGCAATATGCAGGATGAATGTACAATGAATATGTCTAATGCTAACGTCCATATTCTAAATATATTTCTGTTTAATAATTACGATGTAATAATTAATTGCAATGTTTTTAAAAGCGAATATGTGAAATGCTTTTATTTGAGAACATATGTTTATTACTCTTGTTTAATCAAGTTATCCGCGTGTGTGGGGTGGGGGGGCGGGGGGGGGGGGGCGGTGCGGGTGTGTGCTGATTATCTGGTTGTGGTTTTCCGCAATTCATCTTTATTCTTATCTTATCTGTCTATTATAATCAATGTGCAGTATAGTAGGCTATGTTTATAATTATATTCAAATAATGTTTCTTAATTCTTTCTGTTTTTACATTAAGAATACTAGTTATTACCTGCAGTGTGTGGATGTATGTATGAAACGATGTATGTGATATTTTTTTACATTTGTATCTTCGTAATATTTGTTGGGGCTGTTGTTGGCTTTTACAGTTATGGTCCCCATGTTGTTTACTTGTCTATGTTGTGATAATGCACCTGACCAAATTTCTCCAGTTGGAGATAATAAAGTTATTCTTATCTTATCTTATCTTATTTTATTCCTTTTATGTGTTCATACCGTGCACTGTTTGTGCGGCGTACACCACGCGTGAAGTTCTCGTGTTGAGATGATAAAGTATTCTGTTTCTGTTTCTGTATGTGAACCTTGTTTCCTCGACACTTTTCTTGCCGGTTTTGACCGTTACCTGGATACTCTTTCTGGGAGCATCAGACAAAAGAAGAACATCAGGAGGGCCTTACCGTACCGGAAAGAGGAAAAGTGAACGTGGTTTTCCTGCATGAGAGGAGACACGTTGAGTTCTCGAAGACCGGAAGTGTTCTCAACTATTTCAGAATGATAACATGTGGGTTGTATGTACTTGGTGTCAAGACACTATCGTTTGAGTTTCAGTTTCAAAGAGGTGTCAGAACGTGCGAACATATCCATATACGCGACACCACGTCTGTTGTTAAAGAAAAAAAAAAAGCAACAGCAGACTGCCTGACCTTGACATAAACCCAACACGATCAGGCTTGAAAGCCTGTCCCAGGTTTGTGTAAAACGTTAACATTAACATTAGCTACTGAGTAGGTGGTGTGGGTTTTCTTTTCTTCTTCTTCTTTTTTTTTGTTGGTTTTTTTGTTTGTTTGTTTGCTTTGTTTGTTTGTTTTTTTATGGTTAGTCCTGAATCTGCTCCACTCCATGCCGGAGTCACTTCAGGCTTATCCCAGGAAATAAACACCTCCATGGAGTCAGTTTGAGGGTGGGAGTCATTTTGGGGCGTTACACCGACATTACTTTTGGCATCAGGCCTCTGGTAGGGCTTGGACCTCGCTGTCTGCCGGGCGGCAGTGTGTGACATTAACCACTGCACAGCACTGTTGCTGCGATTCTTAGTCAATGAAAACATTACGTCATGACAGTTATGACACTGGGCAGAAACAGATATTGTCGTAACGTTGTTTCACGGACTCCTCACACACACACACACACACACACACACACACACACACACACACACACACACACACACACACACACACACACACACACACACACACACACACACACACACACACACACACACACACACACACACACACACACACACACACACACACACACACACACACACACACACACACACACACACACACACACACACACACACACACACACACACACACACACACACACACACACACACACACACACACACACACACACACACACACACACACACACACACACACACACACACACACACACACACACACACACACACACACACACACACACACACACACACACACACACACACACACACACACACACACACACACTCACACACACACACACACACACACTCACACACACACACACACACACACACACAAACACACACACACACACACACACACACACACACACACACACACTCACACACACACACACACACACACACACACACACATACACACAATCCAACTGATCTGATGTGCAAACTCTGCAGCGAGGGTGAAGAAAATGAAATACATTTCGTCCTGAGCTTGCCTGTCCTGCATGACTTAAGAACTAAGTATATTCCACATAAATTCTATAAATTTCCCTGTCAGCTCATATTAGCGTTACTCATGGCTTCTGGGCACGAACAGATCATTTGCAGTTTGTCTATCTGTTTAAAGCATTCAGACTGCGATCAACTCTGATGTCTTAGA
>NC_134897.1:26057174-26069674 GCF_041734735.1 Babylonia areolata | reverse complement strand
GCACACCAACAGAGATATAGAATGATATGCACACTAACAGAGATCTGTAGAACGATATACACACCAACAGAGAGATGTAGAACGATATACACACCAACAGAGAGATGTAGAACGATATACACACCAACAGAGAGATGTAGAACGATATACACACCAACAGAGAGATGTAGAACGATATACACACCAACAGAGAGATGTAGAACGATATACACACCAACAGAGATATAGAACAATATACACACCAACAGAGAGATGCAGAACAATATACACACCAACAGAGCAATGTAGAACGATATACACACAGACAGTACACAGGCAGACAGACCAACAGGCAGACAGACCAACAGGCAGACAGACCAACGGGCAGACAGACCAACGGGCAGACAGACCAACGGGCAGACAGACCAACGGGCAGACAGACCAACGGGCAGACAGACCGACAGGCGGACAGACCGACAGGCAGACAGACCAACAGGCAGACAGACCGACGGGCAGACAGACCGACAGGCAGACAGACCGACAGGCAGACAGACCAACAGGCGGACCGACCGACAGGCGGACAGACCAACAGGCAGACAGACCGACGGGCAGACAGACCAACAGGCGGACAGACCAACGGGCGGACAGACCGACGGGCAGACAGACCGACAGGCGGACAGACCAACAGGCAGACAGACCGACAGGCGGACAGACCGACAGGCAGACAGACGACGGGCAGACAGACCAACGGGCAGACAGACCAACAGGCAGACAGACCAACAGGCAGACAGACCAACAGGCAGACAGACCAACAGGCGGACAGACCAACGGGCAGACAGACCGACAGGCGGACAGACCAACGGGCAGACAGACCAACAGGCAGACAGACCAACAGGCAGACAGACCAACAGGCAGACAGACCAACGGGCAGACAGACCAACAGGCAGACAGACCAACGGGCAGACAGACCAACGGGCAGACAGACCGACGGGCAGACAGACCGACGGGCAGACAGACCGACGGGCAGACAGACCGACAGGCGGACAGACCGACGGGCAGACAGACCGACAGGCGGACAGACCAACAGGCAGACAGACCGACGGGCAGACAGACCAACAGGCAGACAGACCAACAGGCAGACAGACCGACAGGCAGACAGACCAACAGGCAGACAGACCAACAGGCAGACAGACCGACAGGCAGACAGACCGACGGGCAGACAGACCGACAGGCGGACAGACCGACGGGCAGACAGACCGACAGGCGGACAGACCAACAGGCAGACAGACCGACAGGCGGACAGACCGATGGGCAGACAGACCGACAGGCGGACAGACCAACAGGCAGACAGACCGACAGGCGGACAGACCAACAGACAGACAGACCGACAGGCCTGTGGATAGACAGACGAAGGAAGCCAGAAGGAAAGACACGTGAAAGAGAGCATGAAGCGAAGACAGTGTCTGCAATGGAAACTATACTGATGGAGCACGAGAAAGACAACACAGAGACATACCTACAGACAGACAGACAGACAGACATATTGCTAGACAGAAGCGAACCAAGTAGAAAAGCCAGATATACATGGTGTGTGTCCATCGAGATCGATGATGACCATCGCTGTCATCCAGACAGACAGACAGACAGACATATTGCTAGTAGACAGAACCGAACCAAGTAGAAAAGCCAGATATATATACGGTCGATGGAAACACAATCAGCTAAGACACGTAGACGTGCAGACTGGTAAGTAAGTAATGAGAAAAGTAGATTGGTGAAAGACAGTGGGGCGGTGAGAGGGTGGAGGGTGTGTGTGTGTGTGTGTGTAGGGGAGGAGGGGGGGGTAGGTAGGTGTAGGGGTGTGTGTAAGAGGCTGGGGGAAGGGGTGGAGGGTGGGGGAGCGAAAGAGAAAAAGAGCAATATTATTAGTGGAGGAAAACAAGTGCAGGAAATTAACCATGTCTGTCTCGTCGTCATCTTGAAAATGACTTTGTACAGACATTGAGAACAAGGCACACACGTTCTTTTATATATATTGTTTTTTTGCAATTTTTGTGATCTGAAAAATCGACCCCTTTCAGTTAAAAAGCAGTTTAATGTGTTCTATCGCATCGAATGCATGCACAGGCGGTTTTTTTTTTTGTTTTTTTTTTTTTTCGTATCGATTGAACACAGGCTGCAGTGCACTGACATTTCATCACCCACGATGACCTTTTACAAACAATTAACAAAGAAACGTAAAATCAACTGAATGAACTGAGATAACGTTTAAAACGTTGCAGGATTTAATTCAATCAAAAGTTCGTACTCATACGAACACAACGACTTCGCAGCTTTTTCCATTGTGACAGGAACATTAAGCGTACCCCCAGTTTTGTTGATTGGTGGCTTCAGTTGATGGAACTATTTCTCAAATGGCCAGTCTTCTACACCGCACAGTCCCTCCTCCCCCATCAACCTCACCCCCACCCCCACCCCCATCCTTCTCTGCTTTCCCTTTCTCACCTCATCCTCCATCCTCCTCTCCTTGCAGAGAGAACTTTCTATAAAGACATCTGACGCTTTCTCAAACAGCGTTGCTGATTTTTTTTTTCTTTTCTTCTTCTTTTTCTTGTATCATGTTGATAACTGCTTCTTCTTGCAATTCATAATTAATCTCTGTGCTGTTTTGTTTTAGAAAAAAAAAGTTGCCAGTTTTGAGTTATTACTGACGGGCGCAATAGCCGAGTGGTTAAAGCGCTGGACTTTCAATCTGAAGGTCCCGGGTTCGAATCACGGTGACGGCGCCTGGTGGGTAAAGGGTGGAGATTTTTACGATCTCCCAGGTCAACATATGTGCAGACCTGCTAGTGCCTGAACCCCCTTCGTGTGTATATGCAAGCAGAAGATCAAATACGCACGTTAAAGATCCTGTAATCCATGTCAGCGTTCGGTGGGTTTTGGAAACAAGAACATACCCAGCATGCACACCCCCGAAAACGGAGTATGGCTGCCTACATGGCGGGGTAAAAACTGTCATACACGTAAAAGCCCACTCGTGTGCATACGAGTGAACGCAGAAGAAGAAGAAGAAGAAGAGTTATTACTGAATGCTGTTTACAGCTGAATGTGTTTTTGAAGTGAAGAAATCGGACGTCTGTTGTCGCCAAGGAAATGGACCGAAATCATTGTATCCATCACTAAGCACCATGACTGAGTGGCCAGAATCTCTTTCCCTCTGTCCTGGGATATTATCCCCATCAATAAACACTATCACTGATTGGTCAGAATTCCTTTCCCTCTGTCCTGGGATATTATCCCCATCAATAAACACTATCACTGATTGGTCAGAATTCCTTTCTCTCTGTCCTGGGATCATTATCCCCATCAATAAACACTATCATTGATTGGTCAGAATTCCTTTCCCTCTGTCATGGGATCATTATCCCCATCAATAAACATTGTCACTGATTGGTCAGAATTCCTTTCCCTCTGTCCTGGGATCATTATCCCCATCAATAAACACTATCATTGATTGGTCAGAATTCCTTTCCCTCTGTCCTGGGATCATTATCCCCATCAATAAACACTATCATTGATTGGTCAGAATCCCTTTCTCTCTGTCATGGGATCATTATCCCCATCAATAAACACTATCATTGATTGGTCAGAATCCCTTTCTCTCTGTCTTGGGATCATTATCCCCATCAATAAACACTATCATTGATTGGTCAGAATCCCTTTCCCTCTGTCCTGGGATCATTATCCCCATCAATAAACACTATCACTGATTGGTCAGAATCCCTTTCTCTCTGTCCTGGGATCATTATCCCCATCAATAAACACTATCATTGATGGGTCAGAATCCCTTTCTCTGTCCTGGGATCATTATCCCCATCAATAAACACTATCATTGATTGGTCAGAATCCCTTTCTCTCTGTCCTGGGATCATTATCCCCATCAATAAACACTATCACTGATTGGTCAGAATTCCTTTCCCTCTGTCCTGGGATCATTATCCCCATCAATAAACACTATCACTGATTGGTCAGAATCCCTTTCTCTCTGTCCTGGGATCATTATCCCCATCAATAAACACTATCATTGATTGGTCAGAATCCCTTTCTCTCTGTCCTGGGATCATTATCCCCATCAATAAACACTATCACTGATTGGTCAGAATCCCTTTCTCTCTGTCCTGGGATCATTATCCCCATCAATAAACACTATCACTGATTGGTCAGAATCCCTTTCTCTCTGTCCTGGGATCATTATCCCCATCAATAAACACTATCACTGATTGGTCAGAATAGAGATGTAGGAGAACGATATACACATAGAGATGCAGGAGAACGACACACACACCCCAACAAGGAGATGCAGGAGAACGATATACACATAGAGATGCAGGAGAACGACACACACACCCCAACAAGGAGATGCAGGAGAACGATATAAATATAGAAATGCAGGAGAAAGACACACACACCAACAGAGAGATGTAGGAGAACGATATACATATAGAGATGCAGGAGAACGACACACACACCCCAACAAGGAGATGTAGGAGAACGATATACATATAGAGATGCAGGAGAACGACACACACACACACCAACAGAGAGATGTAGGAGAACGATATACATATAGAGATGCAGGAGAACGATATACACATAGAGATGCAGGAGAACGACACACACACACACACCAACAGACAGATGTAGGAGAACGATATACATATAGAGATGCAGGAGAACGATATACACATAGAGATGCAGGAGAACGACACACACACCAACAGAGAGGTGGAGGAGCGATTTCCTGTAAAGCCCCTGATATGACACTAGGTACGCAGCAGACGTCGCCTTCAGAGGACTGCCCGACACACGGTCAATATACACACCGTCCACGATCGTCTCCGTAGTATAGAAAGATAGGCAGATAGGCAGATAGACAGATAGATAGAGAGATAGACAGATAGATAGATAGGTAAAACATATAGTCTGACAAACAAGTTAAAAGCTGTCCCAAACTTTCGGCTTTCCATCTCTCTCTCTCTCTCTCTCTCTCTCTCTCTCTATATATATATATATATATATGTGTGTGTGTGTGTGTGTGTGTGTGTTTGTGTGTGTGTGTGTGTGTGTGTGCGTGTTTTATGTGTGTGTTTGTGTCCGTGCGTGCGTACGTATGTATATGTGTGTGTGTGTGTGTGTGTATATATATATGTGTGTGTGTGTGTGTGTGTGTGTGTGTGTGTGTGTGTGTGTGTGTGTGTGTGTGTGTGTGTGTGTGAGACGTCTTCAATGACTGAACAATGGATTTCTTGCTCTCGTTTTCCTGTGCTGGCTGTTCAAATGCCAGTTAATATTCTGGTGAAAAATAACCCATGCCAGATGCGTCTTCGTGGTTCAATTGTCATAATACGACTGTAATTGACTCAATATTCTGTTTGTTTGTTTGTTGTTGCTTTGTCGTTGTTGTTGTTGTTTTTAATCCAACTTTAATCAGGATCATTTATTGATTTACCAAGACTGGACTCTGAGACCGGAAACGATTATCGAGCAGTTAATTTTCTTTTCTTTTTTTCTTTTTCTTTTTCCTATCCTCCTCCTCGTCCTTCTTCTTCTTCTTCTTCTTCTTCTCCTCCTCCTCCTCCTCCTCCTCGTCCTTCTTCTTCTCCTCCTCCTCCTCCTCCTCCTCCATCTCGTCCTTCTTCTTCTTCTTTTCCTCCTCCTCCTCGCCCTTCTTCTTCTTCTTCTTCTTCTTCTCCTCCTCCTCCTCCTCCTCGTCCTTCTTCTTCTTCTTTTCCTCCTCCTCCTCCGCCTCGTCCTTCTTCTTCTTCTTCTCCTCCTCCTCGTCCTTCTTCTTATTCTCCTCCTCCTCCTCGTCCTTCTTCTTCGTCTTCTTCTTCTCCTCCTCGTCGTCCTTCTTCTTCGTCGACTTCTTCTTCTTCGCCTCCTCCTCCTCGTCCTTCTTCTTTTTTCTTTCTTTCTGTCTTCCTTCATCCTCAACGCTGTGAAGAGCCATAGGGGCGCCGCACAGAAGAACTGTTCACCAGATTTCTCAGGGTCTATCGGTTGTGTGTCCATCCCTTGGTCTCTGAAAGTGAAAGTGGTTGTCCTGTCAACTCTGCAAAGGTGGCAGTGCACCGTGCCTTCTGGACTGGCTGGCAGTCAAGCATTCTGTATTCTGTGAGTTGAATCGTCAGGACTCGGTTAATGGATTTGCTACAATCGTTTTTCTTTGCATTTATTGATCTATTTATTTATTTATTTATCTATTCATTCATTCATTATTTTATATATTCATTTATTCAGGTATCTATCTATTTATATATTTATTTGTTATTTTTCTTCATTGATTGATTCATTCATTTTTCATTGATTGATTTATTCCTTTATTGATTACTTAATTGATTGATTTATCTATTAATTTAGTTAGTTAGTTATCTATTTCTTTATTTAGCTATTTATTCGTATTCATGACTTTTCTTCCTCTCATACCACCATACTCTGACCACATCCACTAAGAACAACTTCTGCGAATCACCGTTGGCTTTCAATGAATGTCCGTGAAGAATGGCGGCTCCATGTCATTTCTATCAGCGCCTTTCTATTATTGCCATACTGTTATAGCCGTTCTATTATTGCCATTCTGTTATAGCCATTCTATTACTGTCATTCTATTATTGTGATCCGTCTGCGTGTGGATCGACTGATCGGCCCAGGACGGGAGTATCCGGACGCTAGGGGGTGGGGGGTGAGTGAAATAGTGAGCTTGGGTGAAGGGGTTGGGGTGGGTGAAGAGGATGGGGGTGTGATTACTTCCTCTCTGCCCGAGCAGTTTGGAAATGGAGGTCGATAAAGAACAATATTTGGAAGTGGAGGTCGATAAAGAATAATATTTGGAAATGGAGGTCGATAAAGAATAATATTTGGAAGTGGAGGTCGATAAAGAACAATATTTGGAAATGGAGGTCGATAAAGAACAATATTTGGAAATGGAGGTCAATAAAGAATAATATTTGGAAGCAGAGTCAATAAAGAATAATATTTGGAAGCAGAGTCAATAAAGAATAATATTTGGAAGTGGAGGTCGATAAAGAATAATATTTGGAAATGGAGGTCGATAAAGAATAATATTTGGAAATGGAGGTCAATAAAGAATAATATTTGGAAGTGGAGGTCGATAAAGAATAATATTTGGAAGTGGAGGTCGATAAAGAATAATATTTGGAAGTGGAGGTCGATAAAGAATAATATTTGGAAATGGAGGTCAATAAAGAATAATATTTGGAAGTGGAGGTCGATAAAGAATAATATTTGGAAATGGAGGTTGATAAAGAATAATATTTGGAAGTGGAGGTCTATAAAGAACATTATTTGGAAATGAATGTCGATGAAGAACAATATTTGGAAGTGGAGGTCGATAAAGAATAATATTTGGAAGTGGAGGTCGATAAAGAACAATATTTGAAAGTGAAGGTCGATAAAGAACAATATTTGGAAATGAAGGTCGATAAAGAACAATATTTGAAAGTGAAGGTCGATAAAGAACAATATTTGGAAAAGAAGGTCGATAAAGAACAATATTTGGAAGTGGAGGTTGATAAAGAATAATATTTGGAAATGAAGGTCGATAAAGAATAATATTTGGAAGTGGGGGTTGATAAAGAACAATATTTGGAAATGAAGGTCGATAAAGAACAATATTTGGAAGTGGAGGTAGATAAATAATAATATTTTGAAATGGAGGTCAATAAAGAATAATATTTGGAAGTGGAGGTCGATAAAGAATAATATTTGGAAATGGAGGTCGATAAAGAATAATATTTGGAAATGGAGGTCAATAAAGAATAATATTTGGAAGTGGAGGTCGATAAAGAATAATATTTGGAAGTGGAGGTCGATAAAGAATAATATTTGGAAGTGGAGGTCGATAAAGAATAATATTTGGAAATGGAGGTCAATAAAGAATAATATTTGGAAGTGGAGGTCGATAAAGAATAATATTTGGAAATGGAGGTTGATAAAGAATAATATTTGGAAGTGGAGGTCTATAAAGAACATTATTTGGAAATGAATGTCGATAAAGAACAATATTTGGAAAAGAAGGTCGATAAAGAACAATATTTGGAAGTGGAGGTTGATAAAGAATAATATTTGGAAATGAAGGTCGATAAAGAATAATATTTGGAAGTGGGGGTTGATAAAGAACAATATTTGGAAATGAAGGTCGATAAAGAACAATATTTGGAAGTGGAGGTAGATAAATAATAATATTTTGAAATGGAGGTCGATAAAGAATAATATTTGGAAGTTGAGAATCATATAATGAAGAACAGTATTTGGAAGTGGAGAATCATGAAGAACAGTATTTGGAAGAGGAGAATAATGAAGAACAGTATTTGGAAGAGGAGAATCATGAAGAACAGTATTTGGAAGTGGAGAATAATGAAGAACAGTATTTGGAAGTGGAGAATCATGAAGAACAGTATTTGGAAGAGGAGAATCATGAAGAACAGTATTTGGAAGTGGAGAATCATGAAGAACAGTATTTGGAAGAGGAGAATCATGAAGAACAGTATTTGGAAGTGGAGAATCATGAAGAACAGTATTTGGAAACGGTCAGAAAAAACATAGAGTCCGGTCACAAGTGTCCACTGGAACTCCCCGTCGTGTTTTAATCTGCCCCCCCCCCCCAACCCCCCCACCCACACACACACACACCCCACCCCTCCGCCCCCCAAGTCTAACGCTAGAGCCAAGGAAAATAAATGATAAATGCCCAGTCAGACTGGTTAACTGCCTCACTCACTTTCCACTGCTCTCAGCAATTTTCTTTTCTTTTTTCTTTTTTTTCTTCTTTTTTTTAATCAAGAAAACTTACCCACGTCAGTTGAGAACCTTTACAAGTGTTTATTTTGTCGAGCGCTTGAGCAAACTGCGGGCAATCGGTTTGCATCGATTGAGCAGAGGCTGCAGTACAAAAGATGGCATCTTCCACGATGACCTTTTCCGACAGTTAAGAAAGGAAAACAGAGATAACTGGAATGAAATGGGCGTAAAGATGAATGTTTCAGAATCGAAAACCAAATCGAAACTTTACGACCACACACACCAAAGAACCAGCAACTTTCCATTGGCACTGGAATGAATAAACAAGAGCGTCCCCACTCTTTTGTTAAACTTGAACAAATATTGGTTTACGAGAAAATATTTCCAAACGGCCAGCCACCACACATTCCCACAGCTCCCAACAACGTGCCCCCCACCACCCCCGCACCCCCACCCCCACCCCCACCCTCCCCCCTCGCACCCCCCTCTCCCCACTCCCAACACCCCCCTCCCCTCTACCACACACACACCACTTCCAAGTGTCCATTTCTGCCCTCCTCCTCCCCGTTCATCCAGTATCCCCCACCCCTCTTTCAGAGAGGACTTTTCCCGGAGATGTCTGAAGGTGGTCCGCTGTTATTGCCATGACTGAAGTCAAGAGAGGAAGTAAAAGGGGCTGGTTGAACATGAAGCTGTGTAAAACAGGGGGAGCGAGGAAGGGGAAGGTATCACTGTGGAGTGTGTGGCTGGTTTTGGGTGACTGGTACGTGTTTACCTTGGTTACCTTGTGCCCGGTTTTTGTGTTCTGATGGGCAGTCACTGGCGTACTGAGTCCACCCAGCCACTGATGGCTGTCTGTCTTTCTTTCTTTGTTTTGTTTTGGGTTGGTTTGTTTTGGGTTTTTTTTGTTTGTTTTTTTTGTTGGTTTGTGTGTGTGTGTGTGTGTGTGTGTGTGTGTGTGTGTGTGTTGTTGTTGTTGTTGTTGTTTTGTTTGTGTTGTTGTTTCTCCTTTTCTTCCTTCTTTCTATCATTTTTTTTTATGTTACTCCCAGTTTATAATTTTCCATCATTTCTTTTATGAGCTACTTGTTAACGAACACATATGTTTACAGGTTGGAGGTTCCAACATGAACATTTATCTTTATGAAGCTTTCTGTCTGTCTGTGTGTAGCTGCCTTTCTGTCTCTGTGTCTCTTCCAAAATCTATGTTTTTCTGTCTGTCTGTAACCTTGCATTTGTATCTGTCTGTCTGTCTGTTTGTCTGTCTCTGTCTCTCTCTGTCTTTCTGTATCTATCTGCCTGTCTGTCTGCACATCTGCCTCTGCCTCTGTACTATCTGTCTTTCTCTGTGTGTGTGTGTGTGTGTGTGTGTGTGTGTGTGTGTGTGTGTGTGTGTCTCCATTTGTCCCTCTCTCTCTCTCTCTCTCTCTCTCTCTCTCTCTCTCTCTCTCTCTCTCTCTCTCTCTGTCGGTCTCTCCCTGCCTCTCTGTCTCTGTCTGTCTGTCTCTCTCCATCTATATATCTGTCTGTCTGTCTCTCTCTCTGTCGGTCTCTCCCTGTCTCTCTGTCTCTGTCTCTCTCTGTGCAACTCATTTTCTCTTTCTCCGTCTCTCTCTCTCTCTCTCTGTCCCTCGGGAGCTCTAATGGAATGAACATCGCTGTGGAAAGTGGAGGTCCATTGTTCCCCCTTAGGCTTCCGGTCACGTGACGTTGTAAGCTCTGACCTCCCCTTGCCCTCTCTCTCTCTCTCTCGTTCTCTCTCTTGTCCTCCAACGGTAGCACTCGCGGTGACTGGATGAATGTATTGATTACCTGATCGGCCGGTGGTTGAAGGTGTTTTGCTATTGATGGATTCAGGGATCGATGGTCCGAGGTTCTGCTTGGCTGGTCGACAGGCTGCTGTTTCTGGCGTTTGTTGCGCGTGGCTCTTTTTCGTCTCGGATGGCGATTTTGGTCACGCGTTTACACCACAAGCGGTGTTTGCCAGTTTATGTTGTTATGTTCAAGAATAGAGACTCGTTGTTGAACAGACACTATATAGGATGAGAGGTAAAAAGACCCGGCATTTTAAGTGGTTAGCACGTAGCGTATGTTGTGTTGTGTTGTGTTGTGTGTGTGTGTGTGTGTGTGTGTGTGTGTGTGTGTGTGAACAGAACAGAGTCAATTTAGATTCCATTCCATTAGCTGTATCTTATAGATAAACTTTTCTTCAGTGCGTATGTGTGTGTGTGTGTGTGTGTGTGTGTGTGTGTGTGTGTGTGTGTATGTATGTGTGTGTGTGTGTGTGTGTGTGTGTGTGTGTGTGTGTGTGTGTGTGTGTGTGTTCAGGTAGGTTTGAAACACACAAGAGCCGGTCAGATGAATATTCCAGTCTTGTTGAAAGACACATATACCTACACCATTTCCCTCTTCTTTTTTTTTTTACCCTTCACAGCGCCAACATCAAACAATGACATCGTCTGGCTGTGTGGGCGCCAGCCAACGACGTATCAAGTTGAAGTGTCTGCAGAATCAGAATCAATACCAACTTGCCAAGTGTTTTGACAGAACCCACATTCAGCAGCTTGACACACTGATATTCTGAGAGAGCCATCGCAGACAACTGTTGATTCCAGAGTGCTAAGAGTTCCTGGAAGAAACAGAATGATCACAACGTCGGCGCGCGCTTTCTCCTGTTTTAGCCTAGGAGAAAAAAAAATATGAAAACAAAAATAAACGAACTAACTGCCCTTCCTCGGTTCAGGTTAAAAGGTCTCTCAAAAGACACTGCTTCCCTTCTGTCTACTATGTTATTGACTCATTTGCTTCTCAATGTCCCTGCTGGTCGTGTGTGTGTGTGTGTGTGTGTGTGTGTGTGTGTGTGTGCGTGCGTGCGTGCGTGCGTGTGTGTGTGTGTGTCTGTGTGTCTGTGAGTCTGTGTGTATGTGTATGTGTCTGTGTGCGCGCGTGTGTGTCTGTGTCTGTGTGAGTGCGTGCTTGTGTGTGTGTGTGTGTGTGTGCGTACGTGCGTGTGCGTGTGTGTGTGTGTGTGTGTGTGTGTGTGTGTCTGTGTGTCTGTGAGTCCGTGAGTCTGTGTCTGTGTGCGCGCGTGTGTGTCTGTGTCTGTGTGAGTGCGTGCTTGTGTGTGTGTGTGTGTGTGTGCGTACTTGCGTGTGTGCGTGTGTGTGCGTGTGTGTGTGTGTGTGTGTGTGTGTGTGTGAGTGAGTGAGTGTGTGTGTTACTACCTGTGGCAAAAAACTAACAGTGGCTGTTCAGGTGTTTTTCTGTCGTAAACGCAAAACAAACAAACAAACAAAAAAAGGCTATGTGCCAGATTTGAGCTTCATCAGAATAACTGACAAACAGCGAGAACAGTGGTCTAGCACACATATAAAGACAGAGATTCTGGAAGTGAAATGTGTGTACTTCTGTGTAGAGTGTTGGAGGCAAGGGTGGGTTGATGGATAGGGACTACATGTTTCATATTCGTTAACCCTTTCACCGCCAAGCTCGCATTTATGCACAGGTTAGGTAGAGGACCCATGTCACTGAAAGGTGACCAGATCATTGGTCTATTATCCATGAATCTACTGCTCTTAATGTTCGGTGGTAGGATAGGCCATATTTTCTATACATTGCAGGGGGAATCCCCAGTTATTCTTAGACACGGTCTTTTCTGTTTATAGCACAAGGCAATTTTGTACTCTAAATTGACTGGCGGT
>NC_134897.1:26004674-26052174 GCF_041734735.1 Babylonia areolata | reverse complement strand
AACGACGTAAAACACCGAAGAGTGTGGGGGAAGAGGTATTTGACATGTGTGCAGTTACACTATAGTCTGTGCTCTGCGCTTGTACAGTCATCATATGGGTTCATAATATGGTTGTGCTTTTGTCATTTAATGTTTGTGTGCACATCTGTTTATCAGTGAGTGGTGTGTGTGTGTGTGTGTGTGTGTGTGTGTGTGTGAGTGTGTCAATATCTGGATATCATTGTCAATATTTACGAACAAGCACGTGCATTGTTCATCTATTTGACATCTGTTCACTAAGAGTGATATTGGACGAAAGAAAAAAAAGAAAAGGAGAGCGGGTGGCGGGGAGTTGCAAGGCGGGTGGTGGTTCAATGAACTGGATATGAGAAATATGAGGAAGGTGATACGCCACGTGGTGAACGCCATGTGTGACTGATGGCTTTGAGAAGGCCCACGCTGATGGGTTACGCCCATAAGTACGATCGTGCATTCGCAGTGTGTGTGTGTGGGTGTGTGTGTGTGTGTGTGTGTGTGTGGTGTACCTGTTTTTGTTTTGTTTGTGTGTGTATGTGTGTGTGTGATGCAACTCTGCGCGCACGAGCGTGCGCGCGCGTGTGTGTGTGTGTGTGCGCGCGTGTGTGTGTGTGCACATTACAACAGAAAGAATCTAAAAGTATACGTATAGAATCCGGCAGTAGGGTAAACAGTTTTTCTGGAAAGCCAAGGATGCATGCACCGTCGATGACTGATTTATTCTGTGCACTAAAGGGCCCAAATAATGGTAATCTGTATGTCCTTACCTTACACCCCTCCTCAACCCCCCCCAACCCCCCAACCCCCACCCACCCCTATCTCTCTCTCTCTTCAGTACTGATCGACATTCTTTTTGTTCATATTTTTCTCTCTATCGGTTCTGCCGGTACACAAAAGATTTATACAAGCATGTTAACGACTTTTCACAACAGTATAGGCGTATATGTATTAAAATATTGATGATGAGTTATCATACCAATGACTTCACAAAAGTTTGCATATTCATTATTCCCATTACAACAATCTTCTTTCTTTTTTTTCTTTTTCTTTTTTTGTAGGGGGAGGGGAGTGATGGGGGCGTTAAAGATGTCAACAACAGTTATAAGGGACGTCCCTCAAAACAGCCATCATAGTCAGAGCAATGGAGGAAAACAAAGAAACAACTCTGCCCAGACATTTTAAAAACGGGCATGGAAAACCACACAAGAAGTGACTGTCAAAAACGACGACCTCTACTAAGATAGCTGGTGATACACCAATCAACCAGTCGCCCACATCAACGCATCAAGTAGTTTGGTCAACTACTAAGAGTGCCAGTTGTTGTCTCGTTCGTCATTTATCAGATGGATTCCCCCGTCTTCTCGGCGAAGGCAGCAGTACGTCGCAGGTCCTCCAGTCCTCCGTAGAGCTTCCGGGCCGCTGGGATTGGGTCGGGCCAGGTTTTCTCTCGGAGAGTGCCAGTTAACTGGCAGCCAGCCCCGAGAGCCTGCAACTCCAAGAACTCAGTCCAGGGGAAGACCACGCCTGCGGTGGATTAACGGACTTTCAGACATGCTCCGCACCCACAGATGACCCTGGTCATGGCCTCCCGTCTTGTATTGCCCCCACGGACATTTGTATTTGTATTTCTTTTTATCACAACAGATTTCTCTGTGTGAAATTCGGGCTGCTCTCCACAGGGACAGCACGTCGCTACACTACAGCGCCACCCTTTTTTTTTCTTTTTCTTTTTTTTTTTGTATTTTTTCCTGCGTGTAGTTTTATTTGTTTTTCCTATCGAAGTGGATTTTTCTACAGAATTTGGACAGGAACAACCCTTTTGTTGCCGTGGGTTCTTTTACGTGCGCTAAGTGCATGTTGCACACGGGACCTCGGTTTATTGTCTCTTCCGAATGACTAGCGTCCAGACCACCACTCAAGGTCTAGTGGAGGGGGAGAAAATATCGGCGGCTGAGCCGTGATTCGAACCAGCGCGCTCAGGTTCTCTCGCTTCCTAGGCGGACGCGTTACCTCTAGGCCATCACTCCATTATTGAAGTATATAGTATACTATATATATATATATAGGTTCTACTTATAGATTGGTGTGTTGCCCCGTGACATCTTCCCGGCAGCCTACTGGGAATAGTAAAGTACAGTTCAAATTGTTGGGCAACGTGAAACAGCTCTGGTTTGAAACATCCCGGCGGTGTGGGACCTATGTCCTGTTCCGAGCACCAGAAGATACCGCACGTTTTTCTTGTTGAAAGTCGTTAACTTTAAAACCCCTTGACTGCCACAAACGTATTACGTACGTGCCAAGTGACGTCACTGATGACGTCATCAGAAAAAGGGGAAAATGGCTCTGGAAGGCCGAAAATTCACACAGTTTATCTAGAGTGGTATATCTCCCGACTGTTTTCTCGATTTTAGGCTTATTGTTTTGGTTAATGTTTTATGACCTGAAACACCACTTTCTACTGTTTTCCCCCTGGCACTGAAGGGGTTTAAAATTATATAAAATGAATAGATTAAAAAAAAAAATAATAATAATAACGTACAGATGGTGCCTTTTATTGTTGTTTGTTTGCTTTGCTTTTGTTTTTCTCTGTGCCAGCTGTACTGAGCGTTATAAAACCGGGACAGCCAACGGAAGAATATGAATATGTGCAACGCATTCATATCGTTTTCCTCTGTCCTCTGTCCAACACACACACACACACACACACAGCTGGCTTCAAGCAGACGTACGGCCCAGTTTCAATGTTAGCTTCAGCAGTTCAGTTCAGTTCAGTTCAGTTACTCAAGGAGGCGTCACTGCGTTCGAACAAATCCACATTATCATGCTACACCACAACTGCTAAGCAGATGCCTGACCAGCAGCATAAACCAACGCGCTTGGTCAGGCCTTGAGTGAAAGAAAAACAGAAGAAGAAAGCTTCAGCAACGTAGGCCTAGCTACTCATCCAGATCAGTCCACACCCAAGACGTTTATAGGTTCGTGCTCCACACACATTCAGTGACGGGTGCACGCATACGCGTCGTAGGGGAAGGGGTGGGGGTGCTAAGGGGAGAGGGGCTTGGAGAGGGGGGGGACGGAGAGGGAAGGAGAAGGTAGCAGAAGGGAATGGTGCCATTATTCAAATCATTATTTCCTGGATTGTGGAAATGTGGTAGGGTCCCCCAGCGCGTAGAAAACATTGATACAAAACGTGCAGAGAAGATTACCGAGCAAATTATACAGGATTGTGTAGTATGTCCTGAGATGAGAGACTATGTAGTTTGAAACTCCAAAGCATTCACTATCAGAGGTCAAGGGGTGATACGATCGAGACAAAAAAATTGCATAGACAGTGTTAGAGAGCCACAATCTTTATACTATATAGATATATATATATATATATATATATATAAACATATAAAGAGAGAGAGAGAGAAAAAAAATAAACACATCAATTCGTCAAACATTCCAAATTTCCGGAACGATCACGTACGTTCCTTCCTCAAAGGATAAGTTGTTTACATGTTACCAGCATCACTCTTACGCAGCTATTATGACGCAAGCACGCCATGACGTACATGTTGTGATGCAATTTTACTGTGCCAGGTTTCGCCCAGACCCTAAAGAATTGCAACTGCCTATTTTCTTTTACAATAAAAAAAATAAGTTCCTTAAAACCTGATTAACTTACTGAATAACTCAATCAACGGTAGTCGAAAAAAAAAGAGAAAAAAAGGTGGGGGGTTGAATAAAAAAAACAAAACGATAAATGATAACAATATAAGTAAATAAAATAAAAATCAGTGATAAATAAATAAATAAATAAAATACATAAATATCTAAAATAGATACATAGATAAATGAATAAGGGGGTGGGTGGGTGATAAAAAGAAAATTAATAATAATAATAATAATAAAGAAACAAAGGTTGGGGGGAGGGGGGGGATACAATTATACAAACAATCAAATCATTGAAAACATGCATTGGGTTGTATTACAAAAAGATCGAGAGGCATCTGACTGAGAAAAGTACTGCGATGAGGGGGAAGAAAGGGAAAGAGTTGAATTTTACATCTACGAACAACTGATGAAAAAAAATTCTTATAAGATAATGATAATTATAAAAATTAAAAAATAACTGAATAAAATAAAATAAACAACTGAAAAAATAAAAATTTAATAGTAGGACATCCATCACCATATAACCAGCACCAGCGTCAATTCCACGACCACAACCAGTAGTATTTGTAGCCGGGTCATAATTGTCGTCACCGTCGTACATCGTTAATTGTCGTCATCATCGTCATCGTAGAATAGTAGTGATTGTTGTTGCTGTAATAGTCATGGAAGTGGTGGTAGTTGTGGTGGTGGTAGTAGTATATAGTAGTCGAAGTCATTGTCGTCGTCGTTGCACTAGTATTTATTGTTGTTGTTGTTGTCACACAAGTTAGCATTCACACCGTTCTGTCTCTGGAACTGATCCACCATCATTGTCAAACACAGCTTTCAAGTCGAAATGAATTCAGATATCCAGTTGTAGTGTGTTGAGACCAAAAGGGTGGACTGTCCTCAGTTTCACCATCCAGAACCGCTCCCTCTTGAGCCTTGCCTGTTTATTCTTCAGATGTACTTCTTCAATGGCCATGACCTTTATGTTGTCCTGCGTGTGGCCAAGCTCGTGGAAATGCATGGTGACCCAGGTTCGCTTTGCTAAATTGTTCAAACCTATGTCAGTCAGACCTGTGCTGGTATATTCTTTCCCGAAGAGAATTCTGGGTCCGACCCACGTATTGCTTGTGTGCACAGATATCGCAGAACAGGACATATATTATGTTCCTGTTGTCACCGGTGAGTCTATAAAATATTCTAAATTCTTCATATATAATAAATTATTCTAAATGACACGGTACTCACAGCAGGGGACACCCACTAAAACTGACTAAAACATTCACCAAATCAGGCCTTTTTTCTCACTTTTTTTAAATACCTAGGATTGTTAACTTGCAGAAAGTCACAGTCATATTGTCACTGCGGGAATACTTGATAAAAAACAAGAGAGGCAAGGCCTTCAAGACTCACTTGTGATAAATTACGTCCCCTAGCATTAATTACAGAGTAATTTCCCTTTTTTACTATCTGCACCAAAACGTTTGCAAAATAAATAAAAATTCCATGCTTAGCAAAAGAAGTTCCTGTTTGAACAAAAAATGATAATAATGACTCCTCTTGTTGTTGTGTCAGAATAAGAGGTCAAAGTGCCAAGTTTAGAGAATACAAAAAAATATAAATATAACAGTAAATGCAGTTTGCATATAATTAGGCTTCTTTTTTTTCTTTTTCTTTTTTTGTGCCCATCCCAGAGGTGCAATATTGTTTTAAACAAGATGACTGGAAAGAACTGAATTTTTCCTATTTTTATGCCAAATTTGGTGTCAACTGACAAAGTATTTGCAGAGAAAATGTCAATGGTAAAGTTTACCACACACACACACACACACACACACACACACACACACAGACAACCGAGCACCGGGTTAAAACATAGACTCACTTTGTTTACACAAGTGAGTCAAAAATTAAATAAATAAAAAGAAAGCAAAACACTGTAAGGACTATGGCTTGCAAATAAATTTATCCATGTGAACCCAGCCATAACGTTAGTAACTGAGCACTCAATAAAGCACTAGTACAAATTAACAGTCGAGGAGATTTAAAAAAAAAATAAATAAATAAAAGATCAGGCAAACGGCTGTTAAAGCCAAAAGCTGTAACATTGATACGACAAGGGAAGACAAATCTCAACGATTGCCAGCCTCGTTCTGGCATTTTGGCCATCTCAAGGCCAAACATTGCAGGCCAGCAGACGTAGATCAAGCAGTGTAAGAGGAGATTCGGTGTGTTGTCCTCAAAATACGGGACGAACATGTAAACAAAAGGAGGTGTATCTCAAGCAACGATGGGCACTTGTGAGCTTCTGATATTGGACACAGTCACTGCAAACATTTCATTGAACCGGCGAACATCGAAACGGCCCACAACAGGTGAGAGACGTGCCGATAAAAAAAAAAAAAAAAAAAAAAAAAAAAAAAAATTGTCGGGCTTACCAATCGTATGCTTTGGTAGTGGGTGAAAAGATTTAACCGTGGACGGAATCGGTTGAGGTGGGTGGGCCATGTTTATTGTTTTATCATTTATTGAAGAGACTTGGAGCTGAAACAAATACACAAGCAAGTCAGTCATAAATTTTGTCAGTGGTGTAACGACGCATTCCAAGGAGCAGATAAACATCGTCATATAACTTGTAACTACACATTAAACCTGCTGCTGGCAGGTTTAAGTCACACGCACATCGTGTGCTCTCACACAGTGTTAGGTGCTACAACCGTAATTTATAGATCATAAAGACAGTCCTTCCTATTTTTGTCACTCATAAATTAGTCATACAGGCTATACTTACCCCTTAGTTTATTGGTTTAGAATTCTAGGGGTATTCACACACACACACACTCATGCATGCAACACACACACACTCATGCATGCAACAAACACACACACACACACACACACACACACACACACACACACACACACACACACACACAACATACACAACATGTGTTTGAAGGTTGAGTCAGTTTTGTCCTTATCATCATGTGTGAAGATCTGGAGGTCCTTTTACAGTGGTTGCATGAGAATATTTGGTCTGTGGTGGGTTCTGTTAGGGACCTGTTTTTCTGCCTTGCCATCTTTTCTAAATTAGCTTGACGGTTTGCTTTGAAGGCGTTGGCAGCTTGGTGGATGTGTAGCACCAGACATTTTGGTTTGCAGTCTGGTTAGTCCAGTAGTGGGTGTGATGCTGCAGTTTGTAAGGGCCTCCTTTAGCATGCCTTTGTTCCGCTTCTTAGGTGCTCCTCTGTTACACTGGTCAGGCGATAGGTCACCGTACAGTATCGCGCGCGCGCGCGCGCACACACACACACACACACACACACACATATACACTGTATCTTTTTCTCTTTCTATGTCAGATTAAGCCCTTTGGTACATTTTTAATACTGTGGAAAACAATAAGCAATATTTCACACACACGCACACACACACACACACACACACACACACACACTGACGATGAAAACGAACAATGTCTTCTAAACAGCAACCCCTACAAGGGTACAGCCACACACACACATACAGTGATACACACATTCACTCACTCACTCACCCACACTTAGCAAGCGTTTATGTTGTTGGGGGTGTTGCAGGAAATCCATGAGTGGAGTGGCGGTGGAGCAGGCGGCCCCCCCTCAGGCCAACAGAGGGGCGGAGGGCACGGACAACCAGCCCCATGGCAGCGAGTCGCGTGGTGCCGAGTCAAGGGGGGAGGGGCGCAAACCCACCACCCCCTCCAGCAACGGTTCCGTCAGCAGTCACACCACGGATACACTCACTCTGCAGAACTGGTGTGTAGCTTTTCGTTTTCGGTGAAGATTTTCTGGATTCTGGACACATGGATATATGATAGCAATACAGTAGAAAATCTTTACCCAGATTAAAAGTTTCAATGTCCAGCCATAATTTAACTGTCCTGTATCATGTTTTGTTGTTTTTTTTGTGGATGAGCATGGTGAGAAAGCACTGAAGTACACAAGTAAGTTGAAACTTTCAAAGTAAGGAAGCTTTCTACTACAGTTGTGTTGTGTGTGTATGACGTGTATTTTTCACCTATCAGATACGTTCATAGTGATAGTAATAACAACAGTAAGATTAATAATAATGATATTTTGTAGTAGTAGTAGCAGTCAATTTATATAGTCATAACAATTTCAGATCTCTCAAAGCATCCTAGGGTGTATTTTGATGATGAATGTGATGTATATAATTTTGCTATAATTCAACTATGTGGTATACACAGTCACTATGATATTGCCAGAGTTGATTTATTTGTACATACTTTGAATTTTAATGTCACTTATTCTTAAATTTGTATGTCTTAATGTACAGTGCGGTGAGCCCTATCTGAGATGGGGGTACTGCGCTATAGATATATAAACCTTCATATATTATTGTTATTATTATTATTGTCATTACTGTTTAACTATAACATATTATTCGTATACAAAACACGAGAATACACACCAGAAACACACACACACACACTCACACATGCACACATACATGCATCGAAGAAATAGATCCATAGAATACAGATATATATGATGTTAATGTCTATCCTTCATGCTCCAGTAAGGGTAAAAGTATGCACATTTTTTGATGTGTTTATGTGAATGTGTGTGTAACACTGTTTTATGTATATAATACTTTGAGAGGGTTTTTTTTTAATTATTTCTAGTTTTATGGTTTGTCTTTTTCAGCAGTCCACATCGTTTACCAGACATCAAGAAAGCGGAGGAGTGCACTGTAAGTTGAATTCATCAGAACTAAAAGTAACTTTACACAGAGACATGCACACACATTGTACAGACTGCAAGTGCATGCAGACTGTGTGCTGCCTTGTTTCAACTAATGTTCTCTGTCTGTCCCTTTCTCTCTGCCTCCTCCTTCTTGTTTTTTTTTTCTTCCTATTGATCTCACAGGGGCTTCTGTAATTGAATCTGCTTTGCTAGATACATGAAAACAAAGGCAGGCTTACCGTCTACTTTGGTCAGCATTGTCGGTTTCTGGGACAAGAAGTGACAAAGGGAAACAACTCTTCTTCGTAGTCAAGGATCGTTGTTCCAGAATAGGATTTTCACTTTTTTTTTCTTCTTTTTTACACACACACACACACACACACACACACACACACACATATGTATATATATATATAATTTTTATACATATATATATTCAAGAAATATCTCAGGCACATATGTTTAAGCCCTCTCATTAAAATTACTCTGCAGTATTTGCAGGGTTCGAACTTAAATCTTCTTCTTTTTTTTTTTCTTTTTTTTTTTTTTTTAGTGCCAGTCGGGCACTCTGGACAAAACCTTTGAGTGCCCAGTTGTGGTTTTGGGTGCCAGCATAATAAAATGAAATAAGAGCTTTGAGTTATTATTCCATATGTGTCAATGTTTGGAAAACCACACTCAAAATGTTCACACATCCAGAACCGCATGGGCCTGTTAATGGCTTCTTTACTCTTTCTGCCACATCTTGCTCAAGAGAGAGCAGAGCTCTCCTTGCTGCTGTTTCTGACACAACCTTTTTTCTAGCTTCTTTTCTTTCCACGGACAACTTGTGCACTTGAGATTGGGAGTGCCTCACGAGTGTGAACCTTTTGATCATTTTTGATCCATCAACAAGTTCATATTTTGCTTTTCCAATCCCACCTTCCCTCTGGTCTCCTTCTGACACGGTACACACACAAGCATTTGGGTGTCATCTTCCTTCGTTTCAACGGTGTGCCACGGAAAGTCTTTCTGCCAGACTTCATTGTACATGTGCTGGCGCTTTGATTCATACTCCTGCTGTTTGTTCTTTGTCATCCTGAGCTTTCGTCTCTGTTTTGGGAGCATTTCTTTTAACATTGATGATTAAAGATGGAAAACATCATTTGTCGCTAATGTGCCATGAACGTCAACATCTGATCGCGCACGCACAGAGATGCTGCTCTGCAAAGCGAGTTGCAGCAGACGACGCTTTACATTTTGATCAACTGCGTTCGAGTTTGCTTTCTTGGTGTGTCTTTTAATTAATTTTCTTTCACCTCTATCAAATTTTGGGTGCCAACTGGGCACTGTCGACAGAAAATCTGCGTGCCCGAGCCAACTTTTTGTAGCATTTGCACCCAGGCACCCGCTATATTTGAACCCTGATTTGTGTGTTTGTGTGTGTGTGTGTAACTTGAAAGTTGGTTGGTGTGCAAAATGTGTGTGTGTAACTTGAAAGTTGATTGGTGTGCAAAAACCATCAGTGGCTGCCTGCTAACAGATGCTTTCTCTGTCTGTCTTTTCAGTGGGATTGGGTGGGGGAAATTTTATTAACAATTTTAGTAACGGAATTGATTTTCTGTTCTGCAGTACTGGTTTCCCAAGAAATTAAGGACTATTTTTTCACGCATATTTCAAATTAAGGGAACTGAATATTAAATCATTTCATTTTGTGCAGACATTTTAATCAATAAACAAAGAATACTCAGAAAATTTAAGTCAGTCTGATCATTGGATCAAGCACAGTTGCTCGCAGAACAGTCACTCCTACGTGTCAGATTCAGATAAACTTAGAATGGTCACTCCTAGTGATCCTGAACATTTTGTGAACTCTGTACAGTGATAAGTTGTTTTTATTGTGCATTTCACCACACACAGAAAACAAAACAAAAACACACTCGGCATCCATCCAAAATGCAGCACACTTAGCATCCTTCAAAAATGCAGACAGGTATGTTTTACGGTTTTTTCCCCACGCCTGCCTGGGAACATGTGACGTCCTATCAGTGTGAAAAAAGAAAGGTTTGTTCGTTCATTTAGATTTTATTTCCTTGTCTGTTTTTTCTGTCATTTTACTGGGCCTATGGAAAGGGGACCAGAGTGATGGGGGTGGTGGTGCTTGGGGTGAAGGGGAGGGGGAAGGGGCAGCTTTGTGTCCTGATGATGGAAATATTGATGAGTCATTTGTTTCTCCTTCAGGAGCTGCCTCCCTACGTCAGCAAATCCAAGAACGCCAAGTTCCACAAGCTGTTCAAGAACGTGCCCTTGCATGAGTATCCTATTGACAGTGAGTGTCTGAACTGTACTGTACTGTACTGTTATCCTGCTGACAGTGAATGCCTGTACTGTACTGTACTGTACTGTACTGTACTGTACTGTACTGTTATCCTGCTGACAGTGAATGCCTGTACTGTACTGTACTGTACTGTACTGTACTGTACTGTTATCCTGCTGACAGTGAATGCCTGTACTGTACCGTACTGAACTGTACTGTACTGTACTGTTATGCTGCTGACAGTGAATGCCTGTACTGTACTGTACTGAACTGAACTGTACTGTACTGTACTGTGTACTGTTATCCTGCTGTCAGTGAATGCCTGTACTCTACTCTACTGAACTGTACTGTACTGTGTACTGTTATCCTGCTGACAGTGAATGCCTGTACTGTACTGTACTGTACTGTACTGTACTGAACTGTACTGTACTGTACTGTTATGCTCCTGACAGTGAATGCCTGTACTGTACTGAACTGAACTGTACTGTACTGTACTGTACTGTACTTTACCCATACTGTTATCCTGCTGACAGTGAATGCCTGTACTGTACTGTACTGTACTGTACCTATATTGTTATCCTGCTGACAGTGAATGCCTCTACTGTACTGTACTGTACTGTACTGTATGTACTGTACTGTACTGAACCTATATTGTTATCCTGCTGACAGTGAATGCCTGTACTGAACTGTACTGTACTGTACTGTAGTGTACTGTACTGTACTGTTATCCTGCTGACAGTGAATGCCTGTACTGTACTGTACTGTACTGTACTGTTATCCTGCTGACAGTGAATGCCTGTACTGTACTGTACTGTACTGTTATGCTGCTGACAGTGAATGCCTGTACTGTACTGAACTGAAATGTACTGTACTGTACCCATACTGTTATCCTGCTGACAGTGAAGGCCTGTACTCTACTGTACTGAACTGAAATGTACTGTACTGTACTGTACTGTACTGTTATCCTGTTGACAGCGAGTGCCCATACTCAATTGATGTCTGTGTGTCAATTCAAAATGACCTTTTTTGAGGGTAAAGGAATAAGCATATGCAGCTTCTTCTTTTTTTTTCTTTTTTTTTTTGTACCATGCCCTCAGAAAAAAGAAGAAAAAATAATTGGACCAGTAGTATACCAGTGTGTGAGTGTGTGTGTGGGTGGGTGGGTAGGTGGATGTGGGTGGGTGGTAGGGTGGGTTTTGGGTGTGAAAGGGCAACAGATGGAGAACCTTTGGTTCAAACGAGGTTTCAGCATGTTTTCTTGTATGTATTGCGAGTGAACATGCATGTGTATGTAATGTGTTGGTGAGGTGCACTGTTGGTTTTTACATTCTTTCTGCATTCCTGGGCCTCATCTCCCACACTCACTCAAATATGTCAGTGGGGTTTGATATGTATGGCAGTTTTTAACCTGCTGTTGAGGCAGCCATACTCAGTTTTCAGGGGTATGCATGCTTTGTATGTGTGTGTTTCCAGAACCCAGTGAACACTGACATGGATGACAGGATTGTGAATGTGCATATTTGATGTATACACAGGAAGGTTTTTCAGACACAAGTTTTCATATCACAACATCAGTCCCTCAGGTCGCTCCAGGAGATTCTCAGGATGACACGGCCAAACGCACTCTGACACAAGCCATGATTGCTGAAAGGTACCCTGAAGAATCCTGGATTCACGTGTACACAGATGGCTCTGCAACCAACGCTGTTGCTGACGGAGGAGCAGGAGTGTACATGAAGTCTCCTGAGCACCACACATCCACAGCAAGGATACCCACAGGAAAGTACTGTTCAAACTACGCAGCTGAGGTTCAGGCGCTCATGCAGGCCGCTTCAATGGTTCACGACTCGGAGAGCGAATGCCCACAAGTTGTCTTTCTGACAGATGCGTTGTCTGTCCTGGAAGCCCTTGCAAGAGATAAACTTCCTCATCTCAAGGAGAAACTACAAGAAGTTGCCCAGCAACGACGAGCAGTCCTGCAATGGGTTCCAGCCCACTGCGGAATTCCAGGCAACGAAATTGCGGACCAGCTCGCCAAACTCGGAGCGAAAGAAAGACAACCAAACAACAGTGTTAGCTTCGCTGAAAAGAAGACCCTTGTGAAGGCAGCACTGCGACCACAAGCCACAAGGGATGCATATCACGAGCTTGAACGCTGGCAGCAGGTAGCAATTATGCGCTTACGCACAGGACACTGCCGCCTCAACGCGCACATGTTCAAGAAGCTGAAGCTGGCACCATCACCAACCTGTCCCTGTGGTCTTGAAGACCAAACACCAGAACATGTTCTGCAGACTTGTCCCCTCCACCAGGGACTGAGAGACACCGTGTGGCCAGAAGCGACCCCACTACGCACCAAGCTCTACGGCTGCAGACAAGACCTGGAAGCCACGACGACATTTGTCTCGCAGGCCAGCCTGACTCTATGACAAGTGCGACCGAAAAAAAAGAAGAAGAAGAAGACACTAACAGGGCTGCACATATGTTGACCCGGGAGGGTGGAAAAATCACCACCCTTAATCCGCTAGGAGCAGTTGTGGTTCAAACCCAGGACCCTCAGATTGAAAGTCTGTTGCTCTGAACACTCGGCTGTCATGTCGGCTATACACAATTGTTGTAATTTATATTTGCTTGTGTTTCCATGTGAGGCTCTGTTTCCTGCGCTCAGTTCTTGCCTGGAATTATTGTAGTGGATCACATAAGTTTTGGACTTCTGATTCAGTGTTCATCAGTGATCAGGGTTGGAGGCTCCATTTCAGCATGGTGGGGTGTCCTTGGGGGAAAGGCACTCTGCTTTTCTCACTCCACCCAGGTGTGAGTGGGTTCCTGACATGGGTTGGACAGGTTAAAATGGCAGAAGAAGAGGATTGGACCCCTGCCTTCCTACGCTGAGCCCAAGACACAGTGGATGTTATGAATTCACTGCCATGATGGCCATAAAAGGCTACATGACCTTGAACCTTGAACCCTGTGAGGAATGTGAGTTTGTTGTGTTGCAGCGTACTCATGTGCCTTCAAGGGGGACATTCTGCTACAGGGTGTGATGTACGTGTCTCAGAACTGGATCTGTTTCTACTCCAAGATCAGGGCACGGGGAAGGCTGGTCAGTACGCACTGTGCACTGTGTGTGGGTGTGTGAGTGAGCATGTGTGTGTGTGTGTGTGTGTGTGTGCGAACATGCATTGTTGTGATGATGTTGGTGGTGTTGGCAGTGATGATGATGATGATGATGGTGGTTGTGATGGTGTTGGTGTTGGTTGTGATGATGATGGTGGTGGTGGTGGTGGTTGCTATGAGGGTGATGGTGGTAATTATAATGATGGTGGTGGTGGTGGTGGTGGTGGTTATGATAATGATGATGGTGGTGTTGGTTGAGATGACGATGATGATGATGCTAGTGGTTGTGGTCATGATGATGATGATGATGGTGGTTGTGATAATGATGATGGTAGTGGTGGTTGTGATGATGATAGTGATGATGTTGGTGGTGGTGGTTGTGATCATGATGATGGTTACAGTTGGAGGTGGTGGTGATGATGATAATGGTTACAGCTGGAGATCCCCCTACACAAGGTGATCTGCATCACCAGAGAGAAGCTGGCGCTCATCATTCCCAACGCCATTGGTGTCCAGATGGCTGACCACAAGGTGATGGTGATGATTATGATAGTAATAATAATGTTGTTAATGATATATGTAATTATGTTGTGCAAATTGTTGTCCAGAAACAAGCCAAATCATATTCACATGAAGCTTTCACACGCATGCACAACTCTGAAAACAAAGAGGTGAAAGACAAAACATATGAAATACAAGTAGATATATGGTTAGAGACACTATGGGCTGGAAAGGGAGGGTATGGAGAGTTGTTTTGGAAAGGGGGGTGCCTCCACAGCACATTCTGCTGTGCCAGGTGTTGTGTGTGTGTGGACCAGGGGTGGGGGGTGGTGGTGAGACTTGTGCAAGTTCAGGTGTTGTGTGTGTGTGTGTGTGTGTGTGTACTGGGGTGTGTTGTGAGACATGTAGATGTTCAGGTGTTGTATGTGTCTGTGGACTGGGGTGTGTTGTGAGATATATAGATGTTCAGGTGTTGTGTGTGTGAACATTGGATGTGTTGCGAGAGCTGTGGATGTTCAGGCGTTGTGTGTGGGTATGTGTGTGCGTGCATGTGTCAGTTCATGTGTTGGGGAGTGGGGAGGAAAGGAGGGGGTTATTTGTCTATGCAAAACAGTGCGCTGTGGCACAGTCAGCTTCTTTCCCTCAGGGCTGAGCATGCCAAAACTTCCCATGTGCTTATGTTTCAGGAGATGCCTAATGGTCTGTCATTCCTTGACTATTAAATTATTGAAACTGTGTGTTTGTGCGTGCAGTACGTGTTTGGGTCGTTCATGTCCCGCGACAACACGTACAAGCTGCTGGTGACCTTGCTGAAGTATTCCCAGGACTCGGTGAGTGTCTCTCGTACTGATGACCTTGAGGTATTCCCAGGACTGGATGAGGGTCCCCTGTACTAGTGACCTTTCTGAAATATTCCAAGCACTGGGTTAGGGTCACTCCATCCACACCGTCCATCTTCAGACTTTCTGCTGACCCTGCCGTAGCCTAGTCCATGGGTGGGATTTTTCTGGATGGAGCAGGATTTCTGGATTTTGTTCTTTTTCTTCTTTTTTTTCAGTTTATTTCAGTTTGTCTGAAGTTTATCTCACTTGGTTCATCAGGTTCATCTCACTGCCCCCACACCATGGGTTATCACGATTCATACATTTTTCCAGTCCCACCCATGATTGTCCTGCCTCCCCAGGCTTTGGCCCAGGATCAAATCTGTCCCAGATTAACCCCTCAGTCTGTGTAGACTAGCCTGGAATGACCTGTTGGGGTAAACTTAGCTATTCAGAACCGACCCCCAACCCACCTGTAGTTGCATTTTACCCCACACCCTTCAAGACAGATATTGGGGTCATTCAAGTCTACCTTGAAAGGAAGCCCTAGGAGTAAACTTAGCATAGTTAGAATCAGTACAGTATATCAAAACAGAAACCTCAGAATCTCCCTCCATATTTGCTTCTTCCATTAAGTGAAAATGAGAGGGATGTTGGGGGGTGGGATCTGTAAAGGCTAGCCTGGAACAACCCCCCTCCTTTTTTCAATAGCTTGATTGAACCAGTAGAAAGGGGTTAATTTCCTACTGGGTGTGTTGGGGGTGTTGATCTTGACCAGCCACAGACAAGCCCAGGTGTCATTTGTGGCCAGCCCAGAATGTCCCCAGGGTAAAGCCCAGCAGGGTGGTATCTTGATGCTGTGACACTGGTGGTGCCTTGATTGACCCTGTCAGGACCACTTCATCCTCACTCTTACCTCTCTCCTCTTTGTTGGTCATGTCTCTGTCTTCCACTACTTCATCTGTGTGTGTGTGTGTGTGTGTGACCAAGGCTTTTTGTCTCTCTGTCATGTCTTCTGATATTTGTTCTTGTATTTGTGTTTGAATCTTATCTCTCTTTGTTACCCACCCTTGTGTCTGATTTCTTCTTTGTGTTTTCTCATTCTTTTCTTCTTTTTATTCCTTTCTTTCCTTTTCTTCTGGCTGCGTCAGTTCTGCCTTCTGGGCAGGGAATTTTCCTTTGGAACAGGATAAAGATTGTGAGAAACAGAAGGCCCCAAAGTAAAGAACATGATTTAATCCTTGGTAACTGACGGATCTCACATTGCTCAAGACAATCATAGTATTGACGCCGTGTGTCAGATATTGACTGCAGTGAATGAACGCAACCTTTAATGATAATATTATTACTACTATTACTGCTACTGATTATAATGATAAGAAGAAGAATGGAATTGATGATGATGATGATAATAATCATGAAGATGATAATAATGGGTATTTATAATGTGCTGTACCTCCTTAGTACAGGGGCCCAGATCACTCACAGTTGACATCAGTATGGGGGAAATGGTGACAAAAATGCACACCAATTTCCGAATAAAACTAACACACACACACATGCATGCACACACACACACACACACACACACACACACACACACAACACACACACACAACACAACACAACACCACACCACACCACACCACACCACAACACAACACAACTCAACACCACACCACACCACACCACACAACACACACACATGCCAACACCAAGGCATTTGTGAAAGGAGATGTGTACACAGATGTGTTATGAAGCTAGATTTGAACTGAGATTTTGTTTCAGCATGACAAATTTGGTGGGGAGGTTTGTTCCAGGTGACAGGACCAAAGTGTGAAAAGGCACACTGTCCTTGTGATTTCTTATTAAGATGTGGGACACAGAGAACACGGGTCAGCAGATGATCGCAGTCAGTGGGATGGAGCACAGGGCTGAACAAAATCAGACATATACTATACTATATAAAGAGCGGACGTACCAGAAATAAGTATTGAAATACATGCAAGAAATTTAGGACTTGAGGCCAAAAAAAGCGTAAGACGAGACAGAGCGTAAACCTGACAAGATGGCGTGGAGAGCCTTGGCCAAAGGAATGATTCAGCGCTTATAGCTTTTAGAGGCGTTTGATTGGCTGAGAGTGGACCGGGGTCAAAACGACTCGTCTTTTCACTGTTAGCCACGCGAAATTTGGCCAAGCAGAGCAAACCGATAGGCCTAGTTTGCATCAGTTTGACATGGTAAGTATATGTAACACCAAACGGAGTATAATACAATCTCCTCCTACTTGAGGTACAGTGTTCACTGAACAGGTGTGGTTTTCACCACTCGGACTTCACATTATGGGAAGTGGCATTGATGACAGGTGAGGGGATGTACCAGAGAAAGTATTGAAACACATGCAAGGTAATTTCATTTTGCAAGGTGAGACACATGGAACACATGAGTCATCAGATGATCACAGTGATCAGGATGGAACACAGGGCTTAACAAGATCAGGCATGTAGATAGCGGACGTACCAGAAAAAAGTATTGAAACATATGCAAGAAATTAAGGACTGAGGTACAGTGTTCACTGAACAGGTGTGGTTTTCACCACTCAGACTTCACATTATGGGGAGTGGCGTTAATTACACAGGTGTGTTTCCCATTTTCCTAGCTAGTTTGTTGGCCGTTAAACAAAAGAAAAACAAAGAAAAGAAGAATAAAGTGTAGTGATGATTCGATTGAAAGAAGATTTATATGTGGATGTTAAACAGGATTTGGTAGATGCAGCTCAGTTGTTGGTTTTTTTCTGTCTCCTTATCTTCAGGACAACTAGATATTGCCTGGGAATTTATTAGCCCTGCTTCACCCATTTATGGGAACTTGTTCAGATTTAATATTCTTGTAGCTGACATTGATGAGTGTCTCTCTTCTCTCTGCCATGCTTTTTTTTTTAATTTTTTTTAATCTAATTCTTGCCTGTGTTTCTTTCTGTGCCATCTTTACACATTTTTATTGACATATTTTGATGTGCCATCTTTATCTTTTCCTCTCTGTGATCAAGACATGGTGGGATTTCTCCTCTGTTGTTGGATGTTCTGGACACCATGTGTGGTGTGTTTTCTTGTCACCAGAGTGACTCAGGGAGTGCAAAAGAAAGTGAAGTGTGCAGCGGTGACAGCCGTGTAAGTAACAACGGTTCAGTCAGCACGCGGTGGTGTGTGTCTTAGAGCTCTGTAGTCGCTGCCAGAGTCACAAGGTCACAGAACCAACGCTTCTGTGTGTGTGGATGTTAAGGTTCATGTGGACATTGGCTTGGGTTTGCATGAATGTTGTGTCCTCATTATTGCATGCTCCTTTTTTTGTCATCATTTTTGTGCAGTTGGGAAATGTGGGAGAAAGCCCTGCCATAAGGCGAGCGAGCTTTTAGCCATGAGTGTTTGTCAGGACCATAGTGAGCAGAGGCAGTTTTGTTCATGTAGTGTTTTGCTTGTTGGATTTTTTTTTCTTTTATTTTGATCTACATCTTCCCTTCCCTCCATAGCCTCAAATTTTGTGTGTGGGTGGGTGGGTGGGGATGTGTGTGCACATGCGTGCATATATTACACACATTCACATACACACACCCTCACTCACAAATCAGTTCCATCCATTTGTGTGTGTGCGCGCGCACACTGGTAAACACACAGCTACACCTCTCAGGATACATGTTTGCTGTTTGGAGTAACAACATGGAAAAAGATGGAGATGTGGACCGGGAGGGGGGTGGAGGTGTTTTCATTGAATGCCTGCATATAGAGAAGACACTCTCTACTTACAATCTACTTACTAGAGGAAGGAGCCCCAGATAAAGAATGGCTACTGACATCCTGATCTGCTAGCTCTGTCTTTTGGAGCAACAATACGCAGCATTGGTCATACTGATTTCTTTCTTTCGTAACTTTTCTCCTTCTCCGAGGAAATATTGAATTGTCTCCACCATGTCTCTTTTTAGGACAGTTTTTCGCTGACCTGTACTGCCTGTTTCTTTGTCCATCACTCCACTGTAAATCTCACATGGTTTTGCATAGGAGTTGAAAATGACATTTTGAACTGTAATCAAGCATGTAAGTATGCACAGACTTGCACACTAATGCACTCCACACACACACACACACACACACACATACACACACTCGCACACACGCAAGCACGCACATACACACACACACACACACACACACACACTCGAAATGTGCACACCTGCATGTCCTGTATTGTCAGCATGTTGATCCCATGAGAACACAGCACCTTTTCGCTGCACTGTCCCCTCACACTCATTATGTATTTCATGCATCAGCAGGGTTCCCACAGAGTCATGCAACCTTGGAAAAGTCTTATGGGGAAGACCAAGAGAAGAATAGACCTATGTGAAAACCTGTTTCTGCAACAGTGTTCAGACACTTCATACCGCCCCCATCCCCCCCTCTTTCTCTCACAACCCCTCACTGTGTGGTCATTTTGTAGTGTGTTTGTGTGTGTGTGTGTGTGTGTATGCTTGTATGTTTGTTTGGGGGTCTTGGGGAAATGTAAAGCAGCATTTTGGAAAAAGTGTGGAATTTTGCCCACTGCCACTGCAGGGAACCCTGCGTGGTCAGCACCTGACAGCTGACATGAAGTGGAGACAGTTCACATGAATAACAGCTGACATGAAGTAGAGAAACTGACTTGACAGCTGACATGAAGTACAGCTGACATGAAGTAGAGACAGCTGACATGAAGTACAGCTGACATGAAGTAGAGACACTGACTTGACAGCTGACATGAAGTACAGCTGACATGAAGTAGAGACAGTTGACATGAAGAACAGTTGGCATGAAGTAGAGACACTGACCAGCTGACATGAAGTAAAGACACTGACTTGACAGCTGACATGAAGTACGGCTGACATGAAGTAGAAACAGTTGACATGAAGTACAGCTGACATGAAGTAGAGACAGTTGACATGAAGAACAGTTGGCATGAAGTAGAGACACTGACCAGCTGACATGAAGTAAAGACACTGACTTGACAGCTGACATGAAGTAGAAACAGTTGACATGAAGTACAGCTGACATGAAGTAGAGGCAGTTGACATGAAGAACAGCTGACATGAAGTAGAGACACTGACTTGACAGCTGACATGAAGTAGAGACACTGACTTGACAGCTGACATGAAGTAGAGACACTGACTTGACAGCTGGCATGAAGTAGAGACACTGACTTGACAGCTGACATGAAGCAGACAGCTGGCATGAAGTATAGACAGTTGATAAGTAGAGACGCTGACATGACATGAAGTACAGCTGACAAAGTAGAGACAGCTGGCATGAAGTAGAGACACTGACAGTTGACATGATGTAGAGACAGCTGACATGAAGTAGAGACAGCTGACATGAGATGAAGTACAGCTGACATGAAGTAGAGACACTGACAGTTGACATGAAGTAGAGACAGCTGACATGAAGTACAGCTGACATGAAATAGAGACACTGACATGAAGTAGAGACAGCTGACATGAAGTGCAGCTGACATGAAGTAGAGACAGTTGACATGAAGTAGAGACACTGATTTGACAGCTGACTGAATGAATAAACACAGTGTCAGCATTGTGCTATTCCGCATGTGTGTGTGTACATGTTATGTGTGTGTGTGTACATGTGTGTGTGTGTGTACATGTGTGTGTGTGTGTGTGTACTTGTGTGCATGCATGCTCATCAGTTATCCATCTGGATGAGACGAAAAGCCGAGGTCCAATGTGCAGCCTGCATAAAGTACACATTAAGCTCAAGGAAATGAAAGGGTAGTCCTTGGGAAAATTGTGCAGAGAAATCCACAGCAGGTTTGTGTGAAATACAGGCTGTTCCTGTCAGTGAGATCGTGTCACCACGGTTCAGTGCCACCCCCATTTTACCTGCCTATTTTTTTTTCTTCTGGATTTTGCCAGGTATAGACCCTTTGTTGGCCTGGATTCTTTTACATGCATTTAATGCCTACTGCACATGGGCCCTTGGTTTATCGTCTCATGTGAAAAACAAGCGCACAGTGCACCACATGAGGTCTAGTGGAGGGGTTAGTAAAAACTGCAGTCTGAATGGGAATCGAGCGAGTGAACACACGCTTTGTAGTTTATGGCATTACCTCTTGATCACTGCTGTATGATGGCATGCAGAAAAAAATGTGCATAGTACAAGCCAATGGCGAAACAGACTTACAGTTTGTTTTAGGAGTTGAGAGTAAAACAGCTTTGCTGTTACTGGAGTGGAGCATGATTTTATTTTTTTGATAAAGCTTTTTGGTCAGTGTCATGTGATCATGACCACATTATAGGAAAGGAGAGTTATTGATAATAGTCATGAAACTTCTGTAACTGTTTGGATAAGAGAAATTCAAAATTAATGCAACGTGTGTGTGTGTGTTTCTGTTTTTTAGCTGTTTTTTGTCAGTAAGTCACTAGACAGTTGTTCACATGTGTGGAACAAGGCAGTGTCACTCTCTTGGCAATAACATTCTGTGGGTCTTGGCCACCCACACTCACATGTAAGCACTCATGCACGTATGCACAAACACATAGACACACACAGAGGCATGCAGTCCCATATACAGTCACAGAAGTGTCTTCCATTTACATGTCCGTATTGTGCAGATTTCTGTGTTGGCATTTTAGTTGTGGTTTTGTTGTTGCTGTTTTTTTTTCCTTTATTTTACTTTATTTTGGTGCAAAGATATGCATCCTCTGGGCCCCAGCTGCAAAGCTTTGTATTGAATTACAAAAATCAGTCTTTCCCACCTGTACATTTCAGTTGTGTTTGTGTGTGTGTGTGTAAGAAGAACTCAGAATTCATTTGATTGTTGCAAAACCCATCAAAGGAATTGTGGACATTCGAACTAAACACAACAAACAAAAACAATAAGCTGTGAGCACGTGCAGGATCTTCCACAAGACATAGTTATGGATTGCAAAGTTTAAAGTACTCACAGATATATCTTGCCAGTTGTGGTTGGAAATGGCTAAATGGCAACATAGAACTCGGAGTCTGGATGATTGTGTTGCCAGTGCCATCTGGCCAATGATTTGAAGATTGGGAATTGTCACAAGTAGGCATGATCTCAAGTCAGAGTACATACTACACTTGTCCAGAAAATGCAATTCATCCTCTGTAACTCTACATGCTTTACATAGCTGGCCTTTCCTAGTTGAGTTGCAGTGACAGCCTCGCTCAGTTTCAAGTTCATGTGCACTTATTGGCAGTCGACATAATGCTCCTCTATGTTTAGTATTTTTGCAGCTGATCAGGTATGGTTGTAATGTGTAAGTGTTCACAATTTTACAATAGAAAGAGAGCCTTGAAATGGTCCTGTTCCTTGCGCTGTTCCAAAATTGAACATAGTTATCTTGTAGTTTATTCATAACAGAATATTTGTAACAGAATATTTTTTGTTTGTGGGTGCATAGTGTATTTGTGCGTGCATGTATGTGTTTGTATGTGCATATGTGTGTAGGTATGTGCATGTGTGTGTGTTTGTGTGTGTGAATGTGAGTGTGTTTGTGTTTGCATATGTGTGAGCATGTGTGTGTGCACATTTGTGTGTGTGTGTGTGTGCATATACATGTATGTGTGTGTGTGTAGGCCAACCTGGCAGGACGACGGTCGCTGCTGTCCTCCCCCACCCTCCACCCAGAACACGTCACCCACAGCGCTGACGTCAGTGCCGAGTCTGACACCACGGAGGACGATGACAACGACGACAGCTTCCTGCAGGCACGGGAGGGCCGGGGGGACACCAACCCCCCCTCTTCCTCCTCCTCCTGCTCCGCCCCCCCAGCCCTCAGTCAGGGGGCGGAGGGTGGGGGTGAAAAGGGGAGGGTGTGTGATGTCCCCTCTTCTGACAAAGTGCCAGGGTTCTTCCCCTGGAAATGTGAGTTGGGGGTGGTGGGAGGGGATGGGGTTGACAGGTGGTGGGGGTAAGAAAAAATTACAAAAAAAAAGCCCAGCTAACAGTGGAGTGGTGGGGCACTAGGGGGGAGGGGTCATCACTGGTGTGAATGGACATGGTTTGCTGGTCATCACTGGTGTGAATGGACATGGTTTGCTGGTCACCACTGGTGTGAATGGACATGGTTTGCTGGTCACCACTGGTGTGAATGGACATGGTTTGCTGGTCACCACTGGTGTCTGTTAGTGTTGTGTGTGGGAGACAGTCTGACCCACCCACTGCCTGGCGTGGACCCACAGTGACTGGGGGGGGGGGGGGGGGGGGGAACAATCCATGGTGAATGTGGGGTGTTTGAACAGAAGAGTGGATGGATTAGGGTAAAAGGTTCAGGATCCCATTACCTGCTGTGGCAGTTCCAGTTTCACCTTCTCAAGGAGGGTAATCCATGTATGCTACACCACATCTACTTGGCAGATGCCACGGACTAGTCCATGTATGCTACACCACATCTACTAGGCAGATGCCACGGACTAATCCATGTATGCTACACCACATATACTAGGCAGATGCCACGGACTAATCCATGTATGCTACACCACATCTACTTGGCAGATGCCACGGACTAATCCATGTATGCTACACCACATATACTAGGCAGATGCCACGGACTAATCCATGTATGCTACACCACATATACCAGGCAGATGCCTGACCAGCAGCATAACCCAACGCGCTTAGAGTCCGGCCTTGAGTATATGCACATATATCTGTGTACTTTTCATAGTGAATTTCTTCCACAAACTTTTGCCAGAGCACAGCACTCTCGTTGCCATGGGTTCTTTTTCAGTGTCCCAAGTGCCTGCCGCACACAGAACCTTTGTTTATTGTCTCATCCAAATGACCAGATGCTCAGTTTGATTTTCCAGTCACACTTTGGAGAAAAGGCAGAATTTAAGCCAGACCCTCATGGACTCCGTATCTATAGGCAGGTGAGCATCTTAACCAGTCGGCCACCTTCCTCTTTTAAAGCCATCAATGTAGTGAATTCACTGGGGCCCAGTCCTTAAAGCCATCAGTGTAGTGAATTCACATCCAGGGCTGGGCATTGTGAGTGGGGCCCAGTCCTTAAAGCCATCAGTGTAGTGAATTCACATCCAGGGCTGGGCATTGTGAGTGGGGCCCAGTCCTTAAAGCCATCAGTGTAGTGAATTCACATCCAGGGCTGGGCATTGTGAGTGGGGTCCAGTCCTTAAAGCCATCAGTGTAGTGAGTTCACATCCAGGGCTGGGCATTGTGAGTGGGGTCCAGTCCTTAAAGCCATCAGTGTAGTGAATTCACATCCAGGGCTGGGCATTGTGAGTGGGGCCCAGTCCTTAAAGCCATCAGTATAGTGAATTCACACCCAGGGCTGGGCATTGTGAACGGGGACCAGTCCTTAAAGCCATCAGTGTAGTGAATTCACATCCAGGGCTGGGCATTGTGAGTGGGGCCCAGTCCTTCGCATCCAGGGCTGGGCATTGTGAGTGGCGCCCAGTCCTTAAAGCCATCAGTGTAGTGAATTCACATCCAGGGCTGGGCATTGTGAGTGGGGCCCAGTCCTTAAAGCCATCAGTGTAGTGAGTTCACATCCAGGGCTGGGCATTGTGAGTGGGGCCCAGTCCTTAAAGCCATCAGTGTAGTGAGTTCACATCCAGGGCTGGGCATTGTGAGTGGCGCCCAGTCCTTAAAGCCATCAGTGTAGTGAATTCACATCTAAGGCTGGGCATTGTGAGTGGGGCCCAATCCTTAAAGCCATCAGTGTAGTGAGTTCACATCCAGGGCTGGGCATTGTGAGTGGCGCCCAGTCCTTAAAGCCATCAGTGTAGTGAATTCACATCCAGGGCTGGGCATTGTGAACAGGGCCCAGTCCTTAAAGCCATCAGTGTAGTGAATTCACATCCAGGGCTGGGCATTGTGAGTGGCGCCCAGTCCTTAAAGCCATCAGTGTAGTGAATTCACATCCAGGGCTGGGCATTGTGAGTCGGGGTCCAGTCCTTAAAGCCATCAGTGTAGTGAATTCACATCCAGGGCTGGGCATTGTGAGTGGCGTCCCAGTCCTTAAAGCCATCAGTGTAGTGAATTCACATCCAGGGCTGGGCATTGTGAGTGGGGTCCAGTCCTTAAAGCCATCAGTGTAGTGAATTCACATCCAGGGCTGGGCATTGTGAGTGGGGTCCAGTCCTTAAAGCCATCAGTGTAGTGAATTCACATCCAGGGCTGGGCATTGTGAGTGGGGCCCAGTCCTTAAAGCCATCAGTGTAGTGAATTCACATCCAGGGCTGGGCATTGTGAGTGGGGCCCAGTCCTTCGCATCCAGGGCTGGGCATTGTGAGTGGGACCCAGTCCTTAAAGCCATCAGTGTAGTGAATTCACATCCAGGGCTGGGCATTGTGAGTGGGGCCCAGTCCTTAAAGCCATCAGTGTAGTGAATTCACATCCAGGGCTGGGCATTGTGAACAGGGCCCAGTCCTTAAAGCCATCAGTGTAGTGAATTCACATCCAGGGCTGGGCATTGTGAACGGGGACCAGTCCTTGAAGCCATCAGTGTAGTGAGTTCACATCCAGGGCTGGGCATTGTGAACGGGGCCCAGTCCTTAAAGCCATCAGTGTAGTGAATTCACATCCAGGGCTGGGCATTGTGAGTGGGACCCAGTCCTTAAAGCCATCAGTGTAGTGAGTTCACATCCAGGGCTGGGCATTGTGAGTGGGGCCCAGTCCTTAAAGCCATCAGTGTAGTGAATTCACATCCAGGGCTGGGCATTGTGAGTGGGGCCCAGTCCTTAAAGCCATCAGTGTAGTGAATTCACATCCAGGGCTGGGCATTGTGAGTGGGGTCCAGTCCTTAAAGCCATCAGTGTAGTGAATTCACATCCAGGGCTGGGCATTGTGAGTGGGGCCCAGTCCTTAAAGCCATCAGTGTAGTGAATTCACATCTAGGGCTGGGCATTGTGAGTGGGGCCCAGTCCTTAAAGTCATCAGTGTAGTGAATTCACATCCAGGGCTGGGCATTGTGAGTGGGGCCCAGTCCTTAAAGCCATCAGTGTAGTGAATTCACATCCAGGGCTGGGCATTGTGAGTGGGGCCCAGTCCTTAAAGCCATCATTGTAGTGAGTTCACATCCAGGGCTGGGCATTGTGAGTGGGGCCCAGTCCTTAAAGTCATCAGTGTAGTGAATTCACATCCAGGGCTGGGCATTGTGAGTGGGGCCCAGTCCTTAAAGCGATCAGTGTAGTGAATTCACATCCAGGGCTGGGCATTGTGAGTGGGGCCCAGTCCTTAAAGCCATCAGTGTAGTGAATTCACATCCAGGGCTGGGCATTGTGAGTGGGGCCCAGTCCTTAAAGCCATCATTGTAGTGAGTTCACATCCAGGGCTGGGCATTGTGAACAGGGCCCAGTCCTTAAAGCCATCAGTGTAGTGAATTCACATCCAGGGCTGGGCATTGTGAGTGGGGCCCAGTCCTTAAAGCCATCAGTGTAGTGAATTCACATCCAGGGCTGGGCATTGTGAGTGGGGCCCAGTCCTTAAAGCCATCAGTGTAGTGAGTTCACATCCAGGGCTGGGCATTGTGAGTGGGGCCCAGTCCTTAAAGCCATCAGTGTAGTGAATTCACATCCAGGGCTGGGCATTGTGAACGGGGCCCAGTCCTCTTGTTCTGCCATGTAAATCAGAGTCTGGTACCCATGTACAGGGTGGCGTGAGGAAAATTGGATTTAAGTGCCTTTCCCAAGGACACAGCACCATGCTGAATTGGGGCCTGGAACCCTCACCATTGGTGGTCTGATGCTTGACTGACTCTGCCATGGCGCCCCAGATCAGGGCCATACAGAAAGAGAACTGACTGGATGTTGTGGTAACTGTGTGTGTCTTGCAGTTTGAAGGAAAGTGTTATATGGTGGTTTCAGGCATGGACTATGGGAAAATGGCTCTGGCAATTTCAGCATTTACAATAAAACTTCAAAAGTAAGTTTTGGAATCTTTCCTTGCTTATTTTGTGAACACATGTATATTGTATTCTGTTCTGTGCCATCTTTGTCAGGATGGTGTATATGTGTGTGAGTATGTGTGTGTGTGTGTGTGTGCATGTGTGTGTGTTTGTGTGCGTATGAGTTAGAAGGAAGTCAGTTGAAGCCAAAGGTTATATTTCCAGTGGAATCCTGGTTAAAAGTGTTGATGAATTAAATGTTATTGACAGTTTGGATTTTTACAGAAACATGGATAGATTCGTTGCATGCAGAATGGAATTGTGTGTGCTTATTCCCATCTGTAAAGAGGAATGGAGTGTAACCCATTTTGTTACCTGAATCAATGTTCCTATGCATCGTTTTCCATTTATTGTGTTGTATTACACTGCAGTGTGTTGTGTTGTATTGTATTGTGTTTTGTCAGAAAGAATTTGTGTGAATTTTGGGCTGCTTTTCCCAGGGAGAGCATAACGCTACAGTGTAGCACCACCATGTTTTGTTTTGGTTTTTGTCTGCAAGTGTATTTGTTTCACTGTCAAACTGATCAAACTGGGTATTTCAACGGAATTTTGCCAGGGACAACACTTTTGTCGCTGTGGATTCTTTCACGTGCGTTAAGTGAATGCTGCACATGGGACCTTGATTTATCATGTATTCGTATGATTAACTGATGGGCATGCACACACGCACGCACGCACACACACACACATGCACGCGTGCGCGCACACACACACACGCACACACAAAGGTCTAGGTGCCAATGGGTAATTACTTCCCTTTTGTTACTGTTGGTTTTACTTGTGCTAAGTGTATGCTGCATGCAGGACCTCGGTTTATTGTCTCATCTGAAAGACTTTCATCTAGACCACTGCTCAAGGTCCAGTGGGGGGGAGATTAGGAAAACAAAATGATAAGAAAATAAAGATCCCAGATTCAGTGAAAAGGAGGGGGGTGTGTGTGGGGGGGGGGGGGGAGGATGGGGATGTGTTTTTAGTTTTTGTAAGAGTGTGTGTGTGTGTGTGTGTGAGTGTCCCCTAAAATGTGCACATATGTCCTGTGTGCAGGGTGCCCAGAACCAACCTTCTGCTGGCAGTCTGCAGTGTCATGTGAGCTCACCTGATTCCCCCAGTCCCCTCTCACCTCCTGCTGTCCCCCCCCCTCCTCCCCAACCCCTCCCCTCACCACCTGCTACCCCCCCCCCCCACCTCCCAATTAACTCCCATCCCTCTCCCCCTTCCCTACCCCCTCTGGACCCCATCTCCTGTCCCCCTCTTACCTTCTGCTACGCCTGCCCCGTACCTCCCTCCGTCATACCTCCTGCCTAGTGTATGCGTTAACCGTCGTCAGGTGTCATGTCAGATATTGAGTTTGTCACGAGAGGTGGCACCAAATGAATTTAGTTTTCAGGCAGATTAAGCGCCTACAGCCAATGAAACGTAGGTTCAGATTTGAGTCATTGTGACGCAGCAGAGCGAAAACCTGGCTTAAGTTGAAACTTATCACTTTTGACATACATACCTTCTGAATGTTTAGATAACAGATTAACATACAATAGATAGAATTGATCTATCTGTCATAGTTTTTTTTCCATAATTTTTTTTCCAGGTTGATGTGGCTGAAAAGAACAAATGATGTGTTAAGGGTGGTGGTGTGGGTGTGTTCAGTGTTCAGGGTGGTGGTGTGGTTGTGTTCAGGGTGGTGGTGTGGGTGTGTTCAGTGTTCAGGGTGGTGGTGTGGTTGTGTTCAGGGTGGTGGTGTGGGTGTGTTCAGTGTTCAGGGTGGTGGTGTGGGTGTGTTCAGGAAGGTGGTGTGGATGTGTTCAGGGTTGTGGTGTGGGTGTGTTCAGGGTGGTGGTGTGTGTGTGTTCAGGGTGGTGGTGTGGGTGTGTTCATTGTTCAGGGTGGTGGTGTGGATGGGTTCAGGGTGGTGGTGTGGGTGTGTTCAGGGTGGTGGTGTGTGTATGTTCAGTGTTCAGGGTGGTGGTGTGTGTGTGCTCAGTGTTCAGGGTGGTGGTGTGGGTGTGTTCAGGGTGGTGGTGTGTGTATGTTCAGTGTTCAGGGTGGTGGTGTGTGTGTGCTCAGTGTTCAGGGTGGTGGTGTGGGTGTGTTCAGGGTGGTGGTGTGGGTGTGTTCAGGGTGGTGGTGTGGGTGTGTTCAGGGTGGTGGTGTGGGTGTGTTCAGGGTGGTGGTGTGGATGGGTTCAGGAAGGTGGTGTGGGTGTGTTCAGGGTGGTGGTGTGGGTGTGTTCAGGGTGGTGGTGTGTGTGTGTGTGTTTGTGTTCAGAGTGGTGGTGTGTGTGTGTTCAGGGTGGTGTTCCTGTTGTTCTCGGCGGCTGCGCTGACCTATCAGATCCTGCTACTGGAGTCACGCCTGGAGCTGACTCTGCAGTGGCCCTCCGCCCAGCACGCCCACACCAGGTAGTCTGCCCTTGTCGTCATTGTTAGTCTGTGCCAGGTAGTCTGCCCTTGTCGTCATTGTTAGTCTGTACCAGGTAGTCTGCCCTTGTCATCATTGTTAGTCTGTACCAGGTAGTCTGCCCTTGTCATCATTGTTAGTCTGTACCAGGTAGTCTGCCCTTGTCATCATTGTTAGTCTGTACCAGGTAGTCTGCCCTTGTCGTCATTGTTGGTCTGTACCAGGTAGTCTGCCCTTGTCGTCATTGTTAGTCTGTACGAGGTAGTCTGTCCCTTTTGTCATTGTTAGTCTGTACCAGGTAGTCTGTCCCTTTTGTCATTGTTAGTCTGTGCCAGGTAGTCTGCCTTTGTCATTGTTAGTCTGTACCAGGTAGTCTGCCCTTGTCATTGTTAGTCTGTACCAGGTAGTCTGTCCTCGTCGTCATTGTTAGTCTGTACCAGGTAGTCTGCCCTTGTCATTGTTAGTCTGTACCAGGTAGTCTGCCCTTGTCATTGTTAGTCTGTACCAGGTAGTCTGTCCTCGTCGTCATTGTTAGTCTGTACCAGGTAGTCTGCCCTTGTCATCTTGTCATTGTTAGTCTGTACCAGGTAGTCTGCCCTTGTCATTGTTAGTCTGAACCAGGTAGTCTGTCCCTTTTGTCATTGTTAGTCTGTACCAGGTAGTCTGCCTTTGTCATTGTTAGTCTGTACCAGGTAGTCTGCCTTTGTCATTGTTAGTCTGTGCCAGGTAGTCTGTCCTCGTCGTCATTGTTAGTCTGTGCCAGGTAGTCTGTCCTCGTCGTCATTGTTAGTCTGAACCAGGTAGTCTGTCCCTTTTGTCATTGTTAGTCTGTACCAGGTAGTCTGCCCTTGTCATTGTTAGTCTGTACCAGGTAGTCTGCCCTTGTCATTGTTAGTCTGTACCAGGCAGTCTGCCCTTGTCATTGTTAGTCTGAACCAGGTAGTCTGTCCCTTTTGTCATTGTTAGTCTGTACCAGGTAGTCTGCCTTTGTCATTGTTAGTCTGTACCAGGTAGTCTGCCCTTGTCATTGTTAGTCTGTACCAGGTAGTCTGCCCTTGTCATTGTTAGTCTGAACCAGGTAGTCTGTCCCTTTTGTCATTGTTAGTCTGTACCAGGTAGTCTGCCTTTGTCATTGTTAGTCTGTACCAGGTAGTCTGCCCTTGTCATTGTTAGTCTGTACCAGGTAGTCTGCCTTTGTCATTGTTAGTCTGTGCCAGGTAGTCTGCCCTTGTCATTGTTAGTCTGTGCCAGGTAGTCTGTCCTCGTCGTCATTGTTAGGCTGTACCAGGTAGTCTGTCCTCGTCGTCATTGTTAGTCTGTACCAGGTAGTCTGCCTTTGTCATTGTTAGTCTGTGCCAGGTAGTCTGTCCTCGTCGTCATTGTTAGTCTGTGCCAGGTAGTCTGCCCTTGTCGTCATTGTTAGTCTGTACCAGGTAGTCTGCCCTTGTCATCATTGTTAGTCTGTACCAGGTAGTCTGTCCTTGTCATTGTTAGTCTGTGCCAGGTAGTCTGCCCTTGTCATTGTTAGTCTGTGCCAGGTAGTCTGCCCTTGTCGTCATTGTTAGTCTGTACGAGGTAGTCTGTCCTTGTCATTGTTAGTCTGTGCCAGGTAGTCTGCCTTTGTCATTGTTAGTCTGTACCAGGTAGTCTGCCCTTGTCGTCATTGTTAGTCTGTACGAGGTAGTCTGTCCTTGTCATTGTTAGTCTGTGCCAGGTAGTCTGCCCTTGTCATTGTTAGTCTGTGCCAGGTAGTCTGTCCTCGTCGTCATTGTTAGTCTGTGCCAGGTAGTCTGCCCTTGTCGTCATTGTTAGTCTGTACCAGGTAGTCTGTCCTCGTCGTCATTGTTAGTCTGTACCAGGTAGTCTGCCCTTGTCGTCATTGTTAGTCTGTACCAGGTAGTCTGCTCTTGTCATCATTGTTAGTCTGTACGAGGTAGTCTGTCCCTTTTGTCATTGTTAGTCTGTACGAGGTAGTCTGTCCCTTTTTGTCATTGTTAGTCTGTACCAGGTAGTCTGCCCTTGTCATTGTTAGTCTGTACCAGGTAGTCTGTCCTTGTCATTGTTAGTCTGTGCCAGGTAGTCTGCCTTTGTCATTGTTAGTCTGTACCAGGTAGTCTGCCCTTGTCATTGTTAGTCTGTACCAGGTAGTCTGCCCTTGTCATTGTTAGTCTGTACCAGGTAGTCTGCCCTTGTCATTGTTAGTCTGTACCAGGTAGTCTGCCCTTGTCATTGTTAGTCTGTGCCAGGTAGTCTATCCTCGTTGTCATTGTTAGTCTGTACCAGGTAGTCTGTCCTTGTTGTCATTATTTGTCTGTCATTCTTCATATAAAGTAACCAGGTAGTCTGTCCTTGTTGTCATCATTTGTCTGTCATTCTTCATATAAAGTAACCAGGTAGTCTCCTTGTTGTCATCGTTTGTCTGTCATTCTTCATATAAAGTAACCAGGTAGTCTGTCCTTGTTGTCATCGTTTGTCTGTCATTCTTCATATAAAGTAACCAGGTAGTCTGTCCTTGTTGTCATCGTTTGTCTGTCATTCTTCATGTAAAGTTACCAGGTAGTCTGCCCTTGTTATATTTAATCTGTCATTCTTCATGTAAAGTTACCAGGTAGTCTGCCCTTGTTATAGTTAATCTGTCATTCTTCATGTAAAGTTACCAGGTAGTCTGCCCTTGTTATATTTAATCTGTCATTCTTCATGTAAAGTTACCAGGTAGTCTGCCCTTGTTATAGTTAATCTGTCATTCTTCATGTAAAGTCACCAGGTAGTCAGTCCTTGTCATCATTAAGATAAATGGGTGGTGCTCTCAATGCTCTGGGGAGGTGGGGGTGGGGGGTCGGTGTAGATGTGTTCACTGCGTGACAGGGGTCAGTGTAGATGTGTTCACTGTGTGACTGGGGTCGGTGTAGACGTGTTCACTGTGTGACTGGGATCACTGTAGACGTGTTCACTGTGTGACAGGGGGGTCAGTGTAGATGTGTTTACTGTGTGACAGGAGTCACTGTAGATGTGTTCACTTTGTGACAGAGGTCAGATATGTACACTGTGACAGGGGTCACTATAGACGTGTTCACTGTGTGACCGGGGTCACTGCAGATGTGTTCACTTTGTGACAGAGGTCAGATATGTACACTGTGTGACAGGGGTCACTGTAGATGTGTTCACTGTTTGACAGGGGTCACTGTAGATGTGTTCACTGTGTGACAGGGGTCACTGTAGATGTGTACACTGTGTGACAGGGGTCACTGTAGATGTGTTCACTTTGTGACAGAGGTCAGATATTTACACTGTGTGACCGGGGTAACTGTAGATGTGTTCACTGTTTGACAGGGGTCACTGTAGATATGTACATTGTGTGACAGGGGTCACTGTGTGGCAGGGGTCACTGTAGACATTCACTGTGTGACAGGGGTCACTGTAGACATGTACACTGTGTGACAGGGGTCACTGTAGACATGTTCACTGTGTGACAGGGGTCACTGTAGACATGTTCACTGTGTGACAGGGGTCACTGTAGACGTGTTCACTGTGTGACAGGGGTCCCAGTGGTCAGTGGTCAGGGAGGGATGGTCAGAGAGACAGCCTGCATCACCAGCAGGACGTGCTGAAAGCCAACTTACAGCTGTTGGAGCAGGTATGTTCTTACACACACACACACACACACACACACATATGCACTCATACACATACATGCATGCACACACACATGCATTCATGCACACACACCACGCACACACACACACACACACCACACCACACCACACCACACCACACCACACCACACACATACATACATGAGCACACACACACACATATGCTCATGCATTGCTTGCACACACACATTCACATACATACACACACACACACACACACACACACACACACACACACACACACATCCAGATACATCAGTGCATGTGTACACACACACACACACACACACACACACACACACACATGTCTATCAAGTTGAGTGATGGTCGAATATGTCACGAGACATGCTGTCTTTAAAAAGCTGTCCACATACAAGAAATGGTCTGGCGTATTGTTGTATGGGCTAGAAATAAATGCAACATGTTTTATTGAAACTGGATACACTTTGGAAACAAGACTGACTTAACAAATGTCAGAATGAAAACTCTACCCCAGACATTGTCTTTGAGGAGTGAAACACTGACATGACTTCAGTCGAATACAGGTGTTTGATAATACTGACAGCTTTTCTTTAGTTTTTGTGTGGAACTTCAGACAGTGGAGAGGTGCGTGTTGTTTATAACGAAAGTAGGAAGATAAAATGATAATAATGGTCATAATGGACATCTATATAGTGCGTTTTTTTTTTCCAGAAATACTGCTGAAAGAGCTTTACATTTCATCTCCCCCCACCCAACTCCCATCCTTCCCCCTCCACATATGTGCTCAAACACACAGACACACACACACACGCACACACACACACACACACACACCCCCCACACACACACCACACACACACACACCACACCACACCACACCACACCACACCACAACACACCACACACATACATGAGCACACACACACACATATGCTCATGCATTGCTTGCACACACACATTCACATACATACACATGCACACACACACACACCACACACACACACACCACACCACACCACACACACACGACACACACACACACACGCACACACACACACACACACACACACACACACACACACGTCTATCAAGTTGAGTGATGGTCGAATATATCACGAGACATGCTGTCTTTAAAAAGCTGTCCACATACAAGAAATGGTCTGGCTATTGTTGTATGGGCTAGAAATAAATGCAACATGTTTTATTGAAACTGGATACACTTTGGAAACAAGACTGACTTAAAAAGTGTCAGAATGAAAACTCTACCCCAAACTCTACTCATGCATTGCTTGCACACACACATTCACATACATACACATGCACACACACACACACCACACACACACACACCACCCCACACACACACGACACACACACACACACACGCACACACACACACACACACACACACACACACACACACACGTCTATCAAGTTGAGTGATGGTCGAATATGTCACGAGACATGCTGTCTTTAAAAAGCTGTCCACATACAAGAAATGGTCTGGCGTATTGTTGTATGGGCTAGAAATAAATGCAACATGTTTTATTGAAACTGGATACACTTTGGAAACAAGACTGACTTAACAAATGTCAGAATGAAAACTCTACCCCAGACATTGTCTTTGAGGAGTGAAACACTGACATGACTTCAGTTGAATGTTATTACACGGGTGTTTGATAATACTGACAGCTTTTCTTTAGTTTTTGTGTGGAACTTCAGACAGTGGAGAGGTGCGTGTTGTTTATAACGAAAGTAGGAAGATAAAATGAAAGGGTGATAATAATGGTCATAATGGACATCTATATTGTGTGGGGTTTTTTCCAGAAATACTGCTGAAAGAGCTTTACATTTCATCTCCCCCCACCCCACCCAACTCCGGTCCTTCCCCCTCCACATATATGTTTAAACACACAGACACACACACACACACACACACACACACACACACACACACACACATACACACACACACACACACACACACACACACACACAAACAGAAACATGCGCCAGAATATACTCGCACGATTGAACACTAGAAACCACCCACCCACCCCTGACACCCTCAAGAAAACACATTCCAGCAACTCACACTCGCACACACACACACACACACACACACACTCCCCCAAATGGCAAATGGCTTCCCCACATTAAAGCATACATTTAGAACCAAATCATACCAAGACCAGCACTGGTAAAATTACTGTTGTTGGAAAAGACGTATTTTCAGAGCCGGCTTACAGGAATTCAGCGAGGCAGAGTGTCGCAATGTTCTGGCAGTTTGTTGCACAATGACAGGGCCTGGAAAGAGAAAGATCTCTGGCCCTGTTGCTTCTTCTTTACACCAGGGATCATGTGGTGGGATAGGGAGAGCTTCAACAACAGTGACTTTCTGTTTCAGGTGCACCGCTCCCTGAAGAGTCTGCTGAAGTGCACCCCGTCCTCCTCCTCCTCCTCCTCCTCCCCTGCAGACTGCCCCCCTGTGCAGTAACCCCACACACATTGCTGTCTGCTACCTCTCTGCCTCATGTACCTCACAGAATGCCTCATTCTGTCTAGCTGACTGGCCTGGCCCTCAGCCTACCTCAGCTGCCCTGTACCTCAGTGGGAGTAACAGATCTGTGTACATTCAGCATGGTGTCATCATCAGTTTGTTGCTGCTGTGTACAGTGGTGTCATCATCAGCATGTTGCTGCTGTGTACAGTGGTGTCATCATCAGCGTGTCACTGCTGTGTACAGTGGTGTCATCATCAGTTTGTTGCTGCTGTGTACAGTGGTGTCATCATCAGCATGTTGCTGCTGTGTACAGTGGTGTCATCATCAGCATGTCGCTGCTGTGTACAGTGGTGTCATCATCAGCGTGTCGCTGCTGTGTACAGTGGTGTCATCATCAGCGTGTCGCTGCTGTGTACAGTGGTGTGCTGATTGATTGGACTGTGGGTAGTCCCCGGAGCCAGTCGCTTCATCCTGCCACAGAAATAACCCATATAGCTTACTTGTCATTGAGGGCTGTCTCCGCAGTAACACAGCTGTGAGCTGACAGCTCAGGGCGTCAGTCAGCATTCTTCATCTGGACTTCTTCCTTCTCTTGGGATTGCATTGCTACTGTTTTGCAGAATCAACCACACCATTGGTAAACACACAAAAAGCAGTAACTGCATTTCAGATTCATGCCACACTGACTTCATTGCACCAACATTTAGCAGTCAGGGGGTTAATTATCAGACAGATTTTAAAAAAAAACAACAAAAAAACAAGGACTGTGAGAAACAGGGCTGTGACTGTGAACAAGTGGGACTAAGTGTGTGTGTGTGTGTGTGTGATTGTTTGAGTATTGTTTGGGGGGGAGGGGAGAGGGCTGTGTGCGTACTGTCAGCCAGTGCAGACAGAATGTGTACTTTTTTTCTTTTTTTGTGTGTGTGAGGGGGTGATTTGTATTTCTGGCTCACATGTGTAAACATCATGTATGGAACAACCCTCTTTTGGTTGTCTGTGTGTGTGTGTGTCCCTGGTAAACTAATTGATTTTCTCTGGAAATATTTTGTCTGTCGGTGCCAAATTTGGCTTTGAATTAGAATTAAGATCAGCTTTTTGCACACATTCCAGTTATGATAATGCATTTTTGGGAAGGGCATGAAAAATTGTGAAGAAATGAAATTTAATTTCATAATTTTTCTTTTTTTTTGTGTCTTTTTTTTGCAGAAGTTAAGTTCTTACATTAATGCATTAATTAATTGCAGTCATTTCTAATCCATATAGTAACTTCTTGTGCTTTGTATGGAACTTCGATTCATGCATTCATCTGCTAGGAGCAGCAAGACTGTATTGTGTCTTGTACATAGCCTCAGTCTGAATACATTATGTGAAAGAAACAAGTTAACGGATCTCACTTTTTCAGACAGATAAGCAATTTTTTTTAAATGACTTGAGCTGTAAAAAAGGCTACTGTATTTTACATTTAGTGTGAAAGCCTTACTCTATTAACTTCATAGGTTGTTTTGTCGGTAAAAGCAGTATTTAGGTGGTAATGAGAGGCAAAATTCAGCAGTTACTTAGAAAAAAAATGGTTGCATTTCTCAGATGGGCGTTTTCACCACTTCTGACTATAAGCAGCCATTTTGTGGTATTCATGCTGAAGGTACAGTGGTCAGATTTTACAGTTTCAAACTTCAGTACTGTGCACATGTCTGGTCACTGTGACTGGACCGAGAGAGAAGACAACATGATGATCAAAATTTGGGGAGTGGGAGAACTCGGCCGATCAGCCACTTTGGAAACAAATCAGGGTTTACTAACAGGGTTAACCGAAATGGCGGTTGTGAAATAAAAGATATTGAGGTTTACTGACAGGGTTAACAAATCATCTGTAAACACCAATTGTACAAACTTAAACATAAATATATGTGCACATACGTATGGAAACATGCTTTATGCACATTTCGTTGCACAAAAGCTTATCAGGCAGACAAAAGTACTTGATACATGCAGAGATGCCAACTGTTCAACTGTTACCATTTTGACGAATTTTGTTACGCTCGTTCGCAGTTTGTTCCAATGTTACGCCAACGTCAAAATTGTTCCGATGAGTTCATTTTCAACTGTATAGTATGGTCACATGCTTTCCTGTCGTAACATTACCCAGACGCTCAAAACCTATCGATCAGAAGTCCAGGGCAGTCACTACTAACTTTGGTCTAAAGTGAAGATGCTCAGCTAATGGCTTGCATGTTTATATTGAAACAGCATTGAGTGGACCAATCAGCTTAATCATAGCAGTTACACTGTGTTTAGGTTCAAGTGTTTGTATGCCCTGCAGATACAATATATGTTTGCTGATGTGGCTCAGAGTCCAAGTGTTCCTTCTAAATTCCAGATATTGCTACCAAATTTCCTGATTGTCCCCACAAACACTTGACAGGGGTTGGCATCTCTGTACATGTGGATGATTTTTGTATACATGCTTGCTCAGACATGTACCTCAGAAACCTTGTCTTTTGTTGGGCTGGGGACCAAGTTCTTCTGCAGATCACGGGTTTATTCATTCATGGATTACTTTTTTTTGCCAATTGTGTGTGCGTGTCGTGCGCGCGAAGGCACGTACGTGGATTCCCATGCGTTCGTGCATACAACTCTGTGTGTGTGTGTGTGTGTGTGTGTGTGTGTGTGTGTGTGTGTGTGTGTGTGTGTTGTAATTTGGAGCTTTTGATTTTTCTGCTTAAATTGCCTGAAAGAAAATCAAAATGATGTACACCTATTGACCTGTAGAGTGAGATACAAATACTTGCTGTGATATGCATCTGTCTTTGACCAGTTCCTGGGGAGTGGTGTAAATATTGTCATGATCAGGCATTACAGTGAATGATGGGTCAGCAGTCACATGATCTGTGACTCTTCACAAGGGAAACCACTCCTGCGTAATTTCTCGTGATTCCTGAATTGCCATGACGCACACCTCATTAAGGGTCAGCCCCCAAAAGAAACAGTTGCTGCACACACCTGATGACAAAGCCAGGTTGCTGACCAGGTAGCATTCAAGAGATAGGGGGCCTGGCAGCAAACTGTGCCACGCAGACCCTGCATGCTGTGTTGCTGACCCAGGACACAGGGGGTGCAGATGGACGTCTTGCTGCTGTGACCGGGACCAGCTGACCACTGGCCTTGTGGGGAAATGCCTCACGCTACAAGTGTCACTGGTGGACAGTCTGTCAAGGCTTTCATGGGCTGGACACATAGGAGGCGTCCAGTCTTGTTTGGTATCCCGTGAAAGGCTTTGTGTAACGTGGTTTTAGGTGAGCAAAGTGTTAACTTGTGTAACTAGTTTGGAATATGTTCATCTTTGCACCCACAAAAACAGGAGTATGGCTGCCTACATGGCGGGGTGAAAACAGTCATACACGTAAAAGCCCACTCGTGTACATACGAGTGAATATGGGAGTTGAAGCCCACGAACGCAGAAGAAGAAGAAGAAGAAGTTCATCTCTGCATTCAAATTGTTTCCAGTGTGTGTTTCTGTTGTGTAGTAGTAGCAGTAGTTGTAGTGGTAGTAGTAGTAGTACTGTTGTAGTGGTAGTAGTTGTATGAAAGTGAAGATTGGACTGCTACAATCGTTTTTTGAACATGTGTTCATTTTGATGATTGTTGTCCCCAACATATCAGGGTTTATAAAGGTCAGGTACCTGTCTGGTCCTTTTTTTTTTTCTTTCTCCTACTTTGGATGTACTTGCCATGTACCTCTGTTGGCCATTCCGGCTTGCCTGCCTTACCCACTACCTTCAGCCTCCACTGCTCTCTTCATTACTATGCTCCATTAACATCCATGTGGGCCACACAAGTTCTGTATTTATTTGCTTATTTATGTATCATTTATTTATTGATACTATCATTATTATTATTCATCTTGTTATTTTTTTCCATTTATATATATATATATGTATATGCATATATATATATATATATATATATATATATATATATTTTTTTTTTTTTTTTTTTTTTTTTTTTTTTTTTTTTTTACTGTTTTTTCGAGGCCTGACTAAGTAAATTGAGTTACCTACGCTGCTGGTCGAGCATCTTTTTAGCAGATGTGGTGTAGCTAATATGGATTTGTCTGAACACTGTGACGCCTCCTTGAACAACTGAACTGAGCTGAACTGATGACCCACAAGAGGCAGTGAGTGAGTCAGTCATACACTGTAAGAAGGGGAGATCTGTACCATTGGTATTTCAAAAGAGCTGAACTGTGTGACGACAGCCGTTTTGCAATAGCACAGAGAAGAGGTGAGGAGTAGGATTATTTGTGACAGCGTTTGGTGACTGCACACTCCAAAGGGAAGCAACGACCCCAGATGGCACTGTAGGATTCTCTTCAGTTTACGGCAGACATTTTCAACTTTTGTGTCAGTGCCTCGACTTTGGTAGCGGATGACTGGAAGACGAATGTCTGTGGTCACGGATAACTGGAAGACTTACCTTTGTCCACATCTTTGTTCAGTTGTGTGCTGCAATAAGCGTACTTTTCACATGCAGACAATTTACAGTGATTCTTTGCTGAAAAAACTTTAGTCTTTATCCACCCTGTTTGTGGCTTTGTGATGTGGAAGAGCTGATTAATTATTGTGTACAGTACAACTGTGTTTTGATGCAGTTTCAGTTTTAGTTTCTCTAGGAGGCGTCACTGTGTTCGGACAAACCCATATGCACTGAGCCACATCTGCTTGGCAGGTACCTGACGAGCAGCATAACCCAACGCGCTTAGTCAATTCTGTTAGTGCACGCTTATATATTTGTGTACCTATCAGAGTGGATTTTTTCATCAGTTTTGCCAGAGGACAACACTCTTGTTGCCATGGGGTTGTTGTTTTTTTCATTGCGCCAAGTGCGTGCTACATATGGGACCTCAGTTTATTGTCTCCTCCGAATGACTAGATGCTCAGTTTGATTTTCCAGTCAAACTTGGGATAAAATGCGAGAGCTGGATTCGAACCCAGACTTCCACAGACTATGTATTGCAGCTGAGTGTCTTAACCATTCTGCCACCTTCATGCAGACAGCTGAGAGTCAGAATGATGAAATGGTGAAAGTTGGCCAGCATGTAAGACATTGAAACATTGCAAGTGCAGCCAGTATGTCATGTAAAATAGGAAGAGATAAACTAGTATATAAGGCTGTGTGGAATAGCAAGAGTTAATAAACCACTGTGGAAGGCAGTGTGAAATAGCAAGAGTTAATAAACCACTGTGTAAGGCAGTGTGAAATAGCAAGAGTTAATAAACCACTGTGTAAGGCAGTGTGAAATAGAGTTAATAAACCACTGTGTGAGGCAGTGTGAAATAGAGTTAATAAACCACTGTGTGAGGCAGTGTGAAATAGAGTTAATAAACCACTGTGTGAGGCAGTGTGAAATAGAGTTAATAAACCACTGTGTGAGGCAGTGTGAAAAAGAGTTAATAAACCGGTGTGAGGCAGTGTGAAATAGAGTTAATAAACCACTGTGTGAGGCAGTGTGAAATAGAGTTAATAAACCACCATGTGAGGCAGTGTGAAAAAGAGTTAATAAACCACTGTGTGAGGCAGTGTGAAATAGAGTTAATAAACTACTGTGTGAGGCAGTGTGAAATAGAGTTAATAAACCACTGTGTAAGGCAGTGTGAATAGCAAGAGTTAATAAACCACTGTGTAAGGCAGTGTGAATAGCAAAAGTTAATAAACCACTGTCTAAGGCAGTGTGAATTAACAAGAGTTAATAAACCAGTGTAAGGCAGTGTGAAATAGAGTTAATAAACCACTGTGTAAGGCAGTGTGAAATAGAGTTAATAAACCACTGTGTGAGGCAGTGTGAAATAACAAAAGTTAATAAACCACTGTGTAAGGCAGTGTGAAATAGAGTTTATAAGCCACTGTGTAAGGCAGTGTGAAATAGAGTTAATAAGCCAGTGTAAGGCAGTGTGAAATAGAGTTAATAAACCACTGTGTAAGGCAGTGTGAAATAGAGTTAATAAGCCACTGTGTGAGGCAGTGTGAAATGACAAGAAATAATAAACCACTGTGTAAGGCAGTGTGAAATAGAGTTAATAAGCCACTGTGTGAGGCAGTGTGAAATAGAGTTAATAAACCACTGTGTGAGGCAGTGTGGAATAGAGTTAATAAACCACTGTGTAAGGCAGTGTGAATTAACAAGAGTTAATAAACCAGTGTAAGGCAGTGTGAAATAGAGATAATAAACCACTGTGTAAGGCAGTGTGAAATAACAAGAGTTAATAAACCACTGTGTAAGGCAGTGTGAAATGACAAGAAATAATAAAGCACTGTGTAAGGCAGTGTAAACCATTGAATGTCTGGCATTGTCTGGACTGTTACGTACGTCACAAGTGTTCTTCAGTGTTTAGCCTTTGTTCTGAATAGTGCTTTGTGATTCTCAAAACCTGGACCATGTGGATCTACACTGGGGGGGAATATTCTGTCAGTATTTACACAGGACTGTTTTGCTTTTCCTTGCCAGGTGTACCTTTTTGTTTTCGTGAGGTGAGATCTGTGATGAACTGTGGTTGTTGTGGAGACTCATCTGTCTTCATCAGAGAAAAGAAATTATACAGGGTTGTATTACACGTTGATTTACATTTCTTTGATTTAATATGTATTATACCTTTTTTGTTTTTGATAAGTTTGACACATTTGTGTAGTAAAATATTTTTGTTATCATGATAATGAAAAGTCCTGTTTGAGGGGTGGGGGGAGGGGGGGGAGACAAGGGGCAGCAAGGTTGAAGGAAAGAAGAGGTGAATGGACAATGGGATAAGAGAGAAATAAAGAGAAGGTAGGGAGGGGGTAGGAGGTGGTCACTGACCATTGAGGTGCAGTGTTGGGTTCACCAGCATGCGTTCCACTGCTCACATGGGGAAGAGGGGCCAGCGTTCCCCTGACATAGTGCTGAGTCACTGTGGAGACTCACAAGTCAGCTTTCCCAAACAGCCTGTTGAAACTGGTTTGTTTCAAATCAAATCAAAACCACTTTATTAATAATCCAATGGAAGTTAATGTGTGCAATCACAGGCTCATTGTAAACACCAACTTTTTTTTTCTTTTTTTTCTTTTTAATCTCTCAGTGACCAGAAATACGGGTTTCCAGATTGCACCTCCAGAGCAGACCATACTGAAAGTGTTTGAAACATGGGCCAGAAGTCGGACAGTGGAGTGGGTGTGAGGAGGAGGGAGTGGATGATCTGAGGAGACAAAAATCAAAATTTTGGGCACAAATGTTGGGACAGTAAACATGTCATTTTCACCTGACCTTAATTTTCATGTTTGTGGGCTTTTTTTCCACTGACTGGCATTCAGGTAATTACTGTGAGCTTGAAATCATAATGTTATTAATTGTATTATTAACAAGTTGTGTTTTTGTTTTTGAGCAGTGATGTATTCGTTTGAAGGGATGATGGAATACTGTCCCAGTTGGATGAGTTCAGCTTTGTGGGTTGTGAGTGAGTGGTTTCTGATATAATGCTGTTCTCTGTGAGTGATTTCTGATATAATGCTGTTCTCTGCAAGTGATTTCTACTATAATGCTGTTTTCTGTGAGGGAGTGGTTTCTGTTATAACGCTATTCTCTATAATTGATTTCCGTTATAAAGCTGTTCTCTATGAGTGGTTTCTTTTATAATTCTGTTCTCTGTGAGTGATTGGTTTCTGATATAATGCTATTCTCTATAAGTGATTTCTGTTATAAAGCTGTTTTCTGTGAGTGGTTTCTCTTATAATGCTGTTTTCTGTGAGTGGTTTCTCTTATAATGCTGTTTTCTGTGAGTGGTTTCTCTTATAATGCTGTTCTCTGTGAGTGGTTTCTGTTATAATGCTGTTTTCTGTGAGTGGTTTCTCTTATAATGCTGTTCTCTGTGAGTGATTTCTGTTATAATGCTATTCTCTACAAGTGATTTCTGTTATAATGCTGTTCTCAATGAGTGAGTGATTTCTGTTATAATGCTGTTCTCTATGAGTGAGTGATTTCTGTTATAATGCTGTTCTCTATGAGTGAGTAATTTCTGTTATAATACTGTTCTCTGCGAGTGAGTGATTTCTGTTAAAATGCTATTCTCAACAAGTGATTTCTGTTATAATGTTGCTGTCTGTGAGTGAGTGGTCTCTGTTAAAATGATGTTCTCTATAAGTGAGTACTTTAATAATAATAATAATAATAATAATAATGGATACTTATATAGCACACTATCCAGAAATCTGCTCTAGGTGCTTTACAAAAACGCTTTTGATAACATAAAACATTATATCTATGTTACATACACACACCAAAATGTGACCACACACACACACACACACGCACGCACGCGCACACACACGCACGCACGCACGCACACACACACACTGCATACATACATTTTAACATACATGTGTATCTAACAGCTACCCTAACACATACGCACACATAGGCAGGCACAATGTTACCATCTATGTGTGGTTTCTGTAGAAATGTTATTCTCTGTGAGTGTTATAATGCTGCTCTATGTGGATGGTGTTTTGCTGCAATGCTGCTCTTTCCATTTGACAACACCAGGTGGTGTCACTTGTTCAAGCAGATCTCTTCTTGTAGATCTGAACTCCTCATGGTTTTGTTCACCTGGTTTTTATTTGGTGAAAGCTTTCTGATTCCTTCATTTTTTTGGGGAAAAAAAAAAAAATCATTGTTTCAGTTACTATCAAAATTAATGTGATGGACTATGAATTTGATGATTTTTGCTCAGGTGAATGAACTTTGATTTTCTTTTTCTTTTTTCGTGTGTTTGTATATTAATGACAACTGACAAAGTGATCTCGTCTGTAGATGTTTTTTGAAGTCTGGTGGGTGAATATACAGGGCAGGCTGACACCGTTTTCAGTGGAGGCAAAGAGAGAGGAACAGAAGCTTTGTGTCAGGCTTGCATCGTTGCTCGTTTTCCTCCCGTGTCTTACAGGGTTCCTCTGTTGCTGGGGAACACACCCTGCCCACCTGCACACCACCCACACTGTGTGCGTCAGTCTGTGGGCTCTGTCTGAATCTGAATCAATAGCACCGTGCTGTCGGTTTTGGTGATTATACAGTGCTGCAAGCATGCTTTTGATGAAGCTAAAAATAAATTGGATTAGTGGAAACATAGGAGGGGGATTGGGGGTGGGATTGGGGGGGGGGGGAAGAAAAGAGAATCCCACTTGTCACATTTCCTGTTGGGCCAGTCTAGGCCAGATTTATATTAAAAAAAACATGGGGGCATATGGAAAAAAAAAAGAATCAAAAGACAAAACACAAACAATACATGGCGACAATATACATGGCAAGGTTACACAGAAGGTAACGAACATGTAAGTCCATGGAATATTGTGGAGTTTACAGTTATTATCCGGCTGCCATAGCAGTCCCTGGGGACAAGCCCCTGTTGGTACAGCCCCAGTCTTGGGAGACCCTACTTGTGTGGAGAGGATTGTACGTTGATTGAAAAGATACCCTCTGGAGCATCTGCTGGAAGGATGCCAAACAAGGAGCCTCTGCAGCTTTGATTGGTAGGGGGTTACATAAAGGAATTGTTCTAAGGGGGAAAATATTATTTCAAACATTCTGACCTGGATGGGAAATGTCTGAAATTATGCCTTCTAGCTTCACACACACACACACACACACACACACATGCATGCGCGCGCACACACACACACACACACACACACACACACCTGAACCCTGAACAAAAAACAAAACAGAAAATGAATGACAAAAACACTGCGGTTCGTAATGATACTGTAGACTGGAGGACATCAAGAGAGGAGGGTGGGGCCCGGAGTTGGGGGGGGGGGGGGATAGCATCTGTTGGCAACTGGTTCCAGCCCTTGTAGATTCAGTGCTGACTGGGGACAAGGAGTAGTGTCCCCTTAGCTGTGTGTGTGTGGCACTGGGTGCGGATTGTGTCCTCCTTTCTCTGCCAGCTGGGGTGGGTGATGCCCCCAGGGGCTTACCTGGCTGCCGGAAACAGTGAAGTGTTTGTGAAGGGCGTGTCACTTTGGGCTATCAGCACAGCCAGCTCACACACAAGATCTAGGCCTGCAGTCTTCACTTACAGAGAGAGCCGAAGAGTTATGTCCACTTCTCATGATTTTGTTGGTATTATTTGTTTGTGGGTTTGTTTGGGGTTTTTTTTACCAAAAAGAAACAAGATACAGGATCTGAATTGATGATGTATCAGTATGGATGTATCGTATGGATTGAAAACAACAAGAAGTAAATAAATAAAGATTATGAAAACCACTGTAGATAACTATATCAGATTCAGTGTATCCAATGTGATGAGCAGTTTGTGATATTTTATTCAACGTGATTATACTTCTTATTTCAGTTCTGAAAAAAAAAAATGCATGTCGAAAATAAATCTTCTATATGTCAAATGAGTGTATTTGTGTGTACATGTGTGTGTGTGTGCGCGCGCGCATGTGTGTGTGTGTGTGCATGTGTGTGTGAGTGTGCGTGCATGTGTGTGAGTGTGTGTTGAAAGGCATGTGCCTTGTTTTGTCAGCTTAGTCTAACCACATTGCCCTTACATGTGTGTGTATGTGCGTGTGCATGTGAGTGTATGTGTGTGTGTGTTGAAAGGCATGTGCCTTGTTTTGTCAGCTTAGTCTAACCACATTGCCCTTACATGTGTGTGTGTGTGTGTGCATGTGTATATGTGAGTGTGTGTGTGTGTGTTGAAAGGCATGTGCCTTGTTTTGTCAGCCCAGCCCACCCATGCCCTTTCAGACTCCAGCACTCCACAAGAACCTGACGTTCATCACCTCAATGGAAAGGGTTAACTCCAACAGCACAGTCTGACACATTCAACTGGTCTCTCACAAAACTGTTACAGATTCAGATTTTTTTTAAAATTTTAAACAGTCCCAAAGAAAGTACCATGACAAAAATTGATATTCAGCTACGATAATAAGAAATTACACTGATCCCATGTCAAGCTGTGACAATAACTAACATCAGTGCCAGACATTCCCCCGACAACACACCAGTCAAGTTTCTCATTGATAATGGTGTAATCATATACATTATGGGTTGTGATTCATACAACGAAGTGTTCCCCAAACCAAAACTGCTCTCTCCGTCCCCGGTCATGTATGTGTATGGATCACAGTCAGCACTTCTTGTGGCTGGTCGCTTCACTGCAGACATCAGATATAATGACAAATCTAGTGCTGACTGATGGAAAACAAGCACGTGGAAACACTTTAGCAGTGAAATTGTACAGAAATAGGGCATTGTGCAGTGTCACTTTTCGTCATCTGTGTCAGTAAGCAAAAATATCTGACGTTTGTGAAAAATTTCCGGATTTTTTTTTTTTAGTGAAGGCCATGTCAAATAATAGACTGATGCCAGCATTAAAATTCATATTGATACAAATGTACAGCCTGTCACATAACGTCACCAATGGATTCCATTCCATGTTGAAAAGATGTGGAAACACGCACCCCCTTGAGTCTCTGCTCCCACCCACCCACCCCCCTTCCACACACACACACACACATACACTGGACAGATGCACAGCACTGAGCTCAGTGAATGATAATAATAATAATATGCAGGCATATATAGCACAGTACCCCCATCTCAAATGGCCCTCACTGCGCTTTACAATGACATTATACACAAATCTAAGACTAAGTGACATAAAAATATGTACAAAAAAAAAATGAATAGATAAATAGAATAAGATAAATAAATAGATAAATAGACATAGTCTCACATCACATTTGCTGAAAGCTTACATATTTCAGACAATCTGACATCACACTGGCTAGAATTTACATACTTCAAACACGCGACACTGTTGAATCGTGAAGGGGA
>NC_134897.1:25997174-26002174 GCF_041734735.1 Babylonia areolata | reverse complement strand
GGCGGAGACTGGAAGTTTTAAAAACATAAATAATAATTTTTTTTTAAAAGGAAAGCACACCAGTGCTTGTCTGTCATTCTCGGAAATTAAGAAATTTGTCTTGTCTTGTCATCTCTCTCTCTCTCTCTCTCTCTCTCTCTCTGTGCAGATTATATAAGTCGGCCACAGTGCTAATATGACGTTTATGCAATCTGGGTAAGGAAGATGAATTATATTTTTGTCATATGTTGCCCTGCTTCGAGTGATCTTGGACAAAGACTGATTCAACCAAAATATTATAGAGATCCGTCTAATTTTAGGTTTCAATTTACTCATGTCTTCAAGACAGGAATGTACTCTGCGTAACTTAGCCATATATATATATATATATATATATATATATATATATATATATATATATATATATATATATATATATATATACACGAAGCATTGAAGAGACTACGTACAGTTACCTCGTGAATGTGGTTGAACAACTGTGTTAACTATTTTTGGTTGATTTGAATTGTCGATTTACTGTGTCATGTCTTGTTTCCATTATCATTTGTCAGTGATTCCCCCTTCCTGGCCTTATCTGAATGAAACACTTTCGTTCTCTCTCTCTCTCTCTCTTTCTCTCTCTCTCCAGATTATGTAAGTCGGCCAGTGTGCAAATACATCCACCGTTGGAAAATAAAGATTCTCTCTCTCTCTCTCTCTCTCTCTCTCTCTCTCTCTCCACAATTGTTTCCGTGGCGTCATTTTTCTTTACCGGCTTCTCGCTTGAATGGAAGAAAGGATTACTTTTGTTTTACATGTGCATGCCTCTAACTTTAGTTTCAGTTTTGCATGATTATTTTCTGTACATGCTCTCCTCTTCTTCTCCTCTATGTAGTGTTGTAGACTATGTCAAGAACTGCCTTTCATGAATCCATGACCGTATTATGCATGCCGCTGTACTGATAATTATGATTCCCGCCTTTGGTTAATGTTACTGTTTCCCCTTCGAGGGCTAGACTGATGAAAAAAAAAAAAAAAAAAAAAAAGCATTGTCTTGCTTACTCTATTATCCCCAGACAAAATTTATTCAATTCAATTCAATTCTCTCTTGATATGAGGCCGTATGGGACCATGCAACCCTCTCTCGCTGTCTGTGTGTCTGTTTCACTGAGCGCTCATGCACACACACTGACGTACACAACGTATAATTATACAGTGGTGTGGTCAGTTCCAGCAGATGAACATTCTCTTGTTATACAAAATGTGTTCCAGTCGAGCTTCTTCCTCTCCGCACGGCCCTCGTAAATCTCATCGTCCCGTTTGTCTGCCACCACTGACACCCCCTACCCCAATTCCCTCCCCCCCCCCCCCCACCCTTCTCTCTCTGTCCCTCTTTCTCCCTCTTACTTTCTATCTCTCCACCCTCACCACCTCCTCCTCCTTGTCCTCCACCGCTCCTAGATTTCCCCTTGCCCCTCCTCCCCTCCCCTTCCCCCTATAAATACCCCTCCATCCCTCCTCCCCCCCACCTCATCCACCCCCTCCCCCCACACCTCCCCCCTCCTCCCCCCACACCTCCCCCTCCCCCCACAACTCACCCCCCAACATCCCCCCTCCCTCCACACTTCACCTCCCCCTCCCCCCACACACCTCCCCCCTCCCCCCCACACCTCCCCCCTCCCCCACACCTCACCCCCTCCTCTCCCAACACCTCACCCCCTCCTCTCCCCACACCTCACCCCCCCCCCTTCCCCCCCCACAACTCACCCTCCCACACCTCTCCCCCTCCCTCCCCCCTCCCCCCACAACTCCCCCCCCACCCCCCCTCCCCCCACCCCCCCCTCCCCCCACACCTCCCCCCTCCCCCCACACCTCCCCCCTCCCCCCACACCTCATCCCCAGCTTTGTCCCAGCTACTTGTTGCTCCCTGAGGGCACTTCACCAGAGACACATAAATTCTTGCAAGCGGGGGCGGTGGGCGGTGTTGCATAATGAGCTGTTCCACGGGGACAGACTTTGATTCACCCCTCCCGAACACTGAGTCACTGGAAGTTTCTGTCAGTATTGGAGCTTGGAACATTGCTGTGCGTCTTCCCGGCAGTGCTGAGACTGGAAAGATTTGTGGTGTTGGGTGGGGTGGGTGTCTGTGGGGTGGGGGATGAGGGGTTTGGGGGGGGGTGGGGGGGGGGTTGTGGAAAGGGACAGGATCATCCTTCCCTGTATTCCCCACCCTCCCCTCTCGTTCTCTCTCTCCCATCCCCACCCCACAATTGTCATAACTGAAGAGTGTGTTCATTTTCCTTTCAGAAAAATATACATTTGAGATATATATATATATATATATATACACATACATACATATACATATATCTATATCTATCTATCTATACTGTCTTTCAGTAGTTTGCATGATATGATTTTTTTTAAACTATTGCCATCCGAGACCAAAAATCCTTTGGCAAAAGGTCACTGAGCAATGGAGATAGAGGGGAACACAAAGAGAGAGAGAGAGAGAGAGAGAGAGAGAGAGGGGGGGGGGGAGTAGGGGATAGAGGTGAGGGGGCGGACAGAGAGAAGGAGGGGAGTTGTAGAAAGAGACGGTGGGAAACAGAGAGGAGGGGCGGGGGGTGAGAAGGTGGGAGAACATTGAGAGAGGGAGAAGGGGAAGTAAAGAGAAGGTGGGGGAACATTGAGAGAGGGGGAAGGGGAGTACAGAGAAGGTGGGGGAACAATAAGAGAGAGGGGGAAGGGGAGTACAGAGAAGGTGGGGGAACATTGAGATGGGGGAAGGAGAGTAAAGAGAAGGTGGGGGAACAATAAGAGAGAGAGGGAAGGGGAGTACAGAGAAGGTGGGGGAACATTGAGATGGGGGAAGGAGAGTAAAGAGAAGGTGGGGGAACAATAAGAGAGAGGGGGAAGGGGAGTACAGAGAAGGTGGGGGAACATTGAGAGAGGGGGAAGGGGAGTAAAGAGAAGGTGGGGGAACATTAAGAGAGGGAGAAGGGGAAGTAAAGAGAAGGTGGGGGAACATTGAGAGAGGGGGAAGGAGAGTAAAGAGAAGGTGGGGGAACATTGAGAGAGGGGGAAGGGGAGTACAGAGAAGGTGGGGGAACAATAAGAGAGAGGGGGAAGGGGAGTACAGAGAAGGTGGGGGAACATTGAGATGGGGGAAGGAGAGTAAAGAGAAGGTGGGGGAACAATAAGAGAGAGGGGGAAGGGGAGTACAGAGAAGGTGGGGGAACAATAAGAGAGAGGGGGAAGGGGAGTACAGAGAAGGTGGGGGAACATTGAGAGAGGGGGAAGGGGAGTAAAGAGAAGGTGGGGGAACATTGAGAGAGGGAGAAGGGGAAGTAAAGAGAAGGTGGGGGAACATTAAGAGAGGGGGAAGGAGAGTACAGAGAAGGTGGGGGAACATTGAGAGAGAGAGGGAAGGGAGGGTAAAGAAAAAGTGGGGGAACATTGAGAGAGGGAGAAGGGGAGTACAGAGAAGGTGGGGGAACATTGAGAGAGAGGGGGAAGGGGAGTAAAGAGAAGGTGGGGGAACATTGAGAGAGAGGGGGAAGGGAGAGAAAAGAGAAGGTGGGGGAACATTGAAAGAGAGGGGGAAGGGGAGTACAGAGAAGGTGGGGGAACATTGAGAGAGGGGGAAGGGAGAGTAAAGAGAAGGTGGGGGGACACTGAGACAGAGGGGAAAGGGGGAGGAAAGAGAAGGTGGGGGAACATTAAGAGAGGGGGAAGGGGGAAGGGGGGCGGTAAAGAGAAGGTGAGGGAACATTGAGAGAGAGGAAAGGGGAGTACAGAGAAGGTGGGGGAACATTGAGAGAGGGGGAAGGGGGAGTAAAGAGACGGTGGGGGAACATTAAGAGAGGGGGGCAAGGGGAGTACAGAGAAAGTGGGGGAACATTGAGAGAGGGGGAAGGGGAAGTAAAGAGAAGGTGGGGGAACATTGAGAGAGGGGGGAGGAGAGTAAAGAGAAGGTGGGGGAACATTAAGAGACGGGGGGAAGGGGAGTACAGAGAAGGTGGGGGAACATTAGGAAAGGGGGAAGGGAGAGTAAAGAGAAGGTGGGGGGGAACATTGAGAGAGGGGGGAAAGGGGGAGTAAAGAGAAGGTGGGGGAACATTGAGAGAGGGGGAGGGGGGAGTACAGAGAAGGTGGGGGAACATTAAGAGAGGGGGGAAAGGGGGAGTAAAGAGAAGGTGGGGGAACATTGAGAGAGGGGGGAAAGGGGGAGTAAAGAGAAGGTGGGGGAACATTGAGAGAGGGGGGAAAGGGGGAGTAAAGAGAAGGTGGGGGAACATTGAGAGAGGGGGGAAGGGGGAGTAAAGAGAAGGTGGGGGGACACTGAAAGAGAGGGGGAAGGGGGAGTAAAGAGAAGGTGGGGGACACAGAAAGAGAGAGGGGGGACGAAGCAGGGCTCTGCACATACCGGCACGAACTGACCGGGTCCCCCAGTGTCACAGCCCAGGAACATGAACTGACTTCTTTGAGGAATATGCTGCATGTCGGTGTGCTGTTTTTGTTGTGTGATGGGGGCGGGGAGACGGGGGCCGGAGGAGGTGGTGGTGGGGTGTGGTGTGGTGTGGTGGCGTTCTCAGTTGTTTCACAGGCAACGTGCCTTCCATCTGGAGTTGTGGACGGAGGAGTTTTGGACTGGAGAGGCGGTTGCTTTTAATATGGAGGGGAAAACAGTCCTGTTTTTGTTTATGTTCCCCCGCCCCCCTCCATTTCTGTCTCTGTCTTGTCTGTCTGTCTTTCTCTCTCTCTTCTCTCTTTCCCCACTACCTCTGTCTCTCTCCCTCTATCCCTTCTCTCTCTCCGTCACCGTCTCTCTCTCTCTCTCTCTTGAACTGCCAAGGCCTACACAATTAAACCATATTGAATATAATCCCTTTTCTCTGAGCCCCATTCTCTGTCAATTCCCTCTTTTCCTCTCCCTAATTCTTTTTCCCTGTCTCTGTCTCTTCCCTCTCCCTCATGTGTAACACTCTGTCTCTCTCATCGTCCTCTATCCCTCCCAT
>NC_134897.1:25982174-25992174 GCF_041734735.1 Babylonia areolata | reverse complement strand
CACACACACACACACACACACACACACACACACACACACACACACACACCAAAAAAAAAAAAAAAAAAAAAAACCACCACGCTCTCACACACTCAAACAGAAATGCGGGAATCCCATCTCTTATTCCTTGTGTGTATGTATGTGTCTGTGTGTCTGTGCGTGTGTCTATGTATAAAAGTGTGTGTGTGTGTGTGTGTGTGTGTGTGTGTGTGTGTTCCTGAGTGCACGCGACTGTGAGCATGTCCTATCCCTGAGTTAGTGAGTGTGTGTGTGTGTGTGTGTGCGTGCATGACTCTGTGTGTGTGTGTGTTGTGTGTGTGTGTGTGTGTGCGTGCGTGCACACGAGTGTCCCCGCGTGCCTGCGTGAGAGAGCGGTTGCATATATATGGCAGTGTGCCGTGAACGCGTGCGTAGGCGTTCATGTGCATTTGTTTGAAGTCGCACGTGCATGTGAGGGCGCGAGCGAGCGCACTCGCGCGTTTGTGTGTGGATGGATGTGTGGGACTGATACATTCAAACACATGGTCCGACACAAAACCGAGACGATCATGTGTTGTACGGTATCCTTCCACAAACAGATACAGAAAGGACGTGGGGGAGAGAAGAGGTGGGGAATGTATGTACAGCGTGAAGGAGAAAGTACCGACGGAGCAAAAGCATCTCTCTCTCTCTCTCTCTCTGTCTCTCTCTCTCTCTCTCTCTCTCTCACACACACACACACACACACACACAGTTGTATGCACGAACGCATGGGAATCCACGTACGCGCGTTCGTGCGCGCGCACACACATACACACACGTGCAGACACACACACACACACACACGCGCGCGCGCGCGTGCACGCACAAGCGCATCTTCACTCGCTCTTTCTCTCTCAAACACACACTGACAGAGACAGAGACAGACAGACACACACACACACACACACACACACACACACACACCAAATTCCAACCCATACTCCCATCCCCCACCCACCCAGCCACAGAAGCGCACCTTCCCAGCACAATTAACCCTCTCCTCAGCCTCTCTCTCTCTCTCTCTCACATACACGTCGCCACTCTGTCTCCCCAGTGATGCAGGTAACCATCCCATCAGAAGAAGCCACCTGCAATCCCAGCACCTAGGACCCAGGTTGTCTCAGTGACCGAGACATGGCACGCGGACAAAAGGACCCTCCCCCCTCCCCCCCTCTCTCTCTCTCTCTCTCTGTCAACCCTGTGGACCAATACAACACCCCCACCCCACCCCACCCACTCCTCGCACTTGCCCGGAAGCTGCTGTATTCCTTCAGACACCTCGCCTCATTCCTGACCGGTGTATCAGCCTCGCCTCAAACACCTCACCGGTCTGTTTCACCCCGGGGCCATTCATTCAGGGTTATCCCTGAAGGATATCAATCCCCCGTTTCCACGGGTCTGATCCAGCTGTTGAAAACGTTAGTGGGGGAAGTTCTCTACTGCCACCCTGCCCTGTCCTCCCATCTCCATTAAAGCAAACGTAGACAGGTTATACTTTAGTATACTTTAAAAAAATATATATCCACCAAGGGGATCAGTTCCATCCAGTTGAAGTTACCCCCGTGGGATCATTCCAGGCTAATCTGCATAGACCTGGGGCCCGGGACTAATCTACTCTAGCCGATTTGACCCGGGGTTAAAAACCTAGAAGGGGGGTGGGGTTATTTGAGACTGTTACACCGGTACAGGCTCAAATCTCTGAAGGCAACTGTTGGATGGAAGACGAACAAGCCGAGACATTTTCACAACTACAGTGGGTAGGCCAGGCAGCCTGTGTTCCCTGTCTCCCAGCTTTGAACGGCTTTTGAAGAAAGCAACCTACACCTCGTCAAGGTGGAGACAGGACACCAACATCTCGGGGTTGTTTGTGTCTGCCGGTCCAGGGCTCTCACCTCTGTTCTCGGTTAGTGGGTCGTTATCGTGGTGCTGCCGGCATCCGGTCTCCTCTGATTGGAGAGTCTTCCTGCCACTAACAGCTCCTTCCCTTCTATTCTTCTCGCTCCCCGAACTCTGTGGAGAGTCACTGAGGTGCCGCCCAGAGAGCTGTTCACCAGGTTCCTCCGGGTCTGTGGGTTGTGTGTCCACGTCACGGTGTTGTGATTCACTGAAGGCGCTGAAACGTACGATGGTGTTGAAAGGGGTAGTGGTGTTGAAGAACAATCACTGTGAAGGACAAGTACCCAGCACTGGTTCAAAGGAACCGTCCTCCTTTGGCCTTCAAGTCAGTTTCAGCCCTGACACGGCTCCTCGGCGATCGTCTAGACAACAGACAGTGTGACTGGGTGTCTCAGCAGGCTGCACTTAGGTTTGAAGTTGACACAACCCCGGCTTCCAACAGAGACAGAGACAGAGGGACAGAGACAGAGAGACAGAGAGCTCGAACTCGAACATTTTAATGACAATGCCATGTTGCCCGTGTCAAAGTGGTGGGTCGGGAGGGGGTGGGGGGTGGGGGGGATCGGGGAGTGGGAGGTAGGGAGGACAGGGCCATTTATATAGACAGTATGAAACACTAGTCATCGCCGTGAAACATGCATGTTTGCTTGGAAAGAGAGAGAGGGGGGAGAAGGGAGAGAGAGGGAGAGACAGAAACGAAGACAGAGACAGAGAGAGAGAGAGAGAAAGAGAGACAGAGGGGGGGAGACAGACACAGAGAGAGACAGAGACAGACAGACAGAGACAGAGAGAGAGAAAGGAGGGGGAGCGGGGGCGCAATAGCCGAGTGGTTAAAGCGTTCGACTTTCAATCTTAGGGTCCCGGGTTCGAATCTCGGTAACGGCGCCTGGTGGGTGAAGCGGGGTGGAGATTTTTTTTTTTTGTCCGATCTCCCAGGTCAACATTAAGTGCAGACCTGCTTCCGAAGATCAAACACGCACGTTCAAGATCCTGTAATCCATGTCAGTGTTCGGAGACAAGAAGATGCCCAGTATGCATCAATCATGACAGTCATCGGCAAGTCGATGTTGGTCGTGTAACGAAACGAAAGAAGAACGAACGAACGAACGAACGAACGAACGAAATTTTATTTCACGAGGGTAAGGGAATAAGCACAATTGATTTTTTACATCCGGCCCTCTGGTGGGAAAAAGTAAGAAAAATGCATGCACAAAAGCAAATACTTCACACAAAAAATAAATAAATTTTTTTTTTTTTTTAGGAGAAAAATTCTCCCCCTCACCCATCCACCCACCCTTCCACAACAACAACAACAAAGTAAACATGTACATCACATAATTCAATACATCAATAGCATATATGCATGGCACAAAGACATGCACAAATATATTTTTTTGGAGGAGAGAGAATGTAAGAATGAAGGGAAGAAGAAGAAGAAAAAAGAAGAAAAAAAGAGAGAAAAAAAACAGAAATAAATACTGGGTGTAGAAATAGAGAGACAGGTAGACCTGACAGAAGCAGAGACAAAGAGGCATAAACGCTTTGATTATTAATAATCAATGAAATTGTGGTTTATATTATCATAATAACGTGGAGCATGTTTATAGATTTTACATGCGATGTGCACGATAATGTGCTTTTAAATACTGAGATGCTTTTAACTGTGTTCACTTTTATACATGTTAACATATCATTCCATAAGCAACCCCCTGAGTAAGAGAGACTGGACTTAAATAGATCATTTTTTGAAACACACACACACACACACACACACACACACACACACACACACACACATACAATGATCGTTCTTTCATAACCTTTCTCCATACTTTGAATGGACATTTATTAATCGCGCTGTGCGAACGATTTTCTTCTAAAGATCAACTTATTTTTTTCTTAAGCCAAAGAAAGTTGAACTTGTTACAGGTCCCGAGGCCATTGACGACCGTCAGGGCAGTGAACTCATATCCACTGTGTCTACGGATCGGAATAGCAAGGCGGGGCCCAATTATCTTTCTAAAATAAAAAAAACAAAAAAAAATAAATAACAAAAAAACACCGAAATAGGAGCTTCACAAGCGGACGGTATGTGAGTGAGTGCAAGCTTCACAATCAGAATGATGTCAGCTGCATTGGCATGAGGGTGGTGACAGAGACAGCCGGCTTTTTAAACGTGGTGTCCATGGGAGGATCAATACTGCTCTGGGTCGTTCATGACATTTGTTCCAACCAGAAGCAGTATGGTGGACATGATGTCTTCTTTCTTCATCTCCTGATATCGGCCTTCATGGGCTACAGCTCTCACGTAGCCTACTCTGCTATACACTGTTGCTTATAGTCCAGTCGACTGCCAGGGCCGTATCAAGACTGGTCCTCTGCTTACGCAAGTGGACTTTATGAACGTATCCGGCCGTTTGAAGAACTCTCCTCAGTTTTGGTAAGGCGGAGGAAGGGATACTGGGTGTGATCCTGTTTCCTTCAAAACAACGAAAGCTGATCGTGGGCTAGGGAATTATAAGCTACGTGTTTGATCTTCAGCATGCATACTGAGAGAGTATAGCCTCTGTGCCCGGTCTGCACGTAACCTTTTTCAGTTTTTTAAGAACTGAAAAAAAAATCTAAACAATCGCGATCTACGAGAGAGATTTCCTCCTGAAAGTCATACACTTTCATACACACAAAAACCCCACCGAAATATGAGCTTTGCACGCGGATTGTGCGTGTATGAGCGCAAACTTGTCTTAAATGTCACGAGAAACAAAAGCCCGCTGACTTTATAAATAATTATAGTCCGGAACTGGAGTTTGCACTGAGAACGATGTCAGCTGCATCGACAGACTGTGGTGACAGAGAAAGCCGTGTTTTCACGTGCTGTTTATGGAGGATCGATACTGCCATGGGTCGCTCACAATACGTCTGCTTCCGCGGAAGCAGTGTGCGTGGACATGATCACTATCGGGTTGATCTGGCTGACTTGGGACACGGAGTCTGTGTAATCCCCAGCTGTTGACGGCTGTTTAAGTGTGCGTGCTTCCGTGGTTTCGTGCACTGGATTCGCTGACACAGCGAACGGGGAAAATGTTGCTGGCTGCAGTTAGGGTTTACTGGTGGACTTGAGGTGCGCGTTTCACTCATTGAAGTTCAAGTTGTAAATCCCTTCACCCACTCAGAGTTCATTTCAGTTCGGTTACTCAAAGGGGCGTCACTGCGTTCGGACAAATCCATATACGCTACACTACATCTGCTAAATAGATGCCTGACCACTCAGAACAAAACATAATTCGAATTGAGGATGGTAAATGTTAACTCTCCCTCTCTCTCTCTCTCATCTGTCTGTCTCTCTCTATGTCTACCCCCTACCTGTCTCCGTAAATAAACACGACTTGCTTAACACCGTTTCTTTGTGACGTTGATCAACAGTCAATGTTAAAATGGTTGATTCTTTTCGACAGATATCCAGATGGTGTCTCCACCATTCAGGCCACGTTAAAACCAGTCCAGCGGTTTGCCTAAATAACTGCCCACGGACGGACAGGCAGACACACTGACATCACGCATGTGCATACTTCCCGTTCATCCTCCTACTGGAACCTTTATCCACTGTTTATGAATAAGGTCGAACGGCCCATAGCCTTTGACGGCCATCGGGGCAGTTAATTCATATTCACTGTGTCGAGACCTTGACAAAGGAAGACGGGGCCACATCCTCTCCTCCTGGCGTTTTAACCTTCCCTCGACCCCCCCCGAAAACAGAGTATGGCTGCCTACATGGCGGGGTAAAAACGGTCATACACGGAAAAGCCCACTTGTGTACATACGAATGAACGTAGGAGTTGCAGCCCATGAACGAAGAAGAAGAAGAACCTTCCCTGACTGAAGTCACCCCATTCAAATGACACCCATTCAAACCTCAAGGGACAACAATGACACCCATTCAAACCTCAAGGGACAACTAATGACACCCATTAATACCTGTGTGGAGTGAGGAAATCGGAGTAAAGTACCTTTCCCAAGGACACACCACCATGCCGAAATGGGGCCTGGAACCCTGATCACTGATGGACATTAGATCAGAAGACAAACGCATAACGACGCCTCCTGATGAAGAATGGTAAATCAAACTTCTGCGGTTCGAAACAGACTGTCTCCTGAAGAACCTTTATGCGCTAAAGGAGGCAAGCTAATGTGATTTTTGTTAGCAGGCTGTTTCATTTCTTTCTTCAACTCAACTATTTTCACTGTTATTGATTTTAGACTGGTGGTATCATAATGAATAAAGTAAACGAGTATACCTACATGTGGGAGAGCATGCGCATCTCAAACTCCCATAAGAAACGTGGACCGCTAGATTTTCAAATCAAGTCCAAGACTTTGTTTCATGACAGCAATAATGACGACTGCATCAACGGGATGATGGAGTCACTTGTGGTAGGCCTATAATCACACGCTGTTTACGGGTAGATCAATACTGTTCATATGTCTGTTCCAGCAATGTGCGTGTTTGTGGACAGGGCCTGTGTCGAGTTCATGCAGGACGCCTCTGGCAGGAGGAATGGAACCCACAGACTGACAAGAAGCTGTTTCAGATCAGTCCTTCCTTCAACGAATTCCTTCCTTCCGTTCTAGGAAACACTGAGGAAACAGGAAACTGTCCTCTGCAGCCTGCGTACGGGTCATTCTAATCTGACACATTCTTTTATTCTGAAAGGTGAAGAACCACCACGGTGTGTGCCGTGCAACCAGCCTCTGAGTGTCAGACATCTTTTGATCGACTGCTGGAATCTGAATGAAATCAGGCACAAACATTTTACGGCTGGCTCCATGAAGATCTGCTTCCGGATTGATTGATGTGGATACTTATATAGCCCCTATCCTCAGTGGGAAACCAAGCTCTAAACGCTTTACAAACACGGGGTCATTTGCAACAACAGGCTGCCTACCTGGGTAGAGCCGACTCACAGCTGCCATTGGACGCTTATCATTCGTTTCCTGTGTCATTCAATCAGATTTCAAGCACGCACACATACACACTCAGACAAACATGTAACATTTAACATTTTACGTGTATGACCGTTTTGATTATTTACCCAGTCATGCAGGCAGCCATACTCCGTTTTCGGGGATGTACATGCTGGGTATGTTCTTGTTTCCATAACCCACCGAACGCTGACATGGATTACAGGATCTTTAACGTGCGTATTTGATCTTCTGCGTGCGTATACACACGAAGAGGGTTCAGGCACTAGCAGGTCTGAACATATGTTGACGTGGGAGATCAGAAAAATCTCCACCCTTTACCCACCAGGCGCCACCGAGATTCGAACCCGGACCCTCAGATTGAAAGTCCAACGCTTTAATTAACCACTCGGCTATTTCCTGAGGGAAACTGATGTCTTTAACCTGATTTGAATTTTACGTGGTCTGAGACTGAAGTCACTAATGTGATCTTTTTATGCCGTCACGGTTCTTTTTAACGTGATTTCAGTTTTACGTTGTTCGAGGGAGAACTGAGTGACTGGATTGTTTTATCGTTTTAATCAGCCTTTTAACATTTTGTGTTCCTTGACTGGTTTTAACAACTGATGGGTGATCAGCCCTGAGGGGGCCCCTTTACAGTCGGCAACATGATTTGGTTAGGTCTGTGTTCGTGTCCAAGAAAGCGGGCTGTATTCCGAGCTGTTCGGCAAATCAAAGATGGGCGTGCTTTCGTGGTGTCCTGGTTTCCTTCAGTCGATTCGCTGACACAGCGAGCCGGGGGAAAAAGCGTTGCTGGCTGCAGTTTTCGTGGCCAGTTTGTGGAGTGCGTCTTCAGTTAAGTGTTGTTCAAAGTTTCAGTTTCAGCTTTAAGGAAGCGTAAGAGCATAGTGACTGATCAATATACGCAACACGACATCTACGGTTGTTGTTTTTTTTGGAGGGGGGGGGGTGGTTTTGTTTTTTTTTTGTTGTTGTTGTTTTTTATTCAAAAGGTTTGAAACGTAAGCATTAAAATACTCGCAGATGCAACAGAATTCAGAAGTAGGAGTGTGTGTGTTAAATGCTTCACCCCCACCCCCACCCCTCTCCCTACATCTCTCGTGGATAACCTAACTTGACGCCGGCCACACAGACTCCAGCAGAAGATGAAACATTAATGTGCAGAGCGACAAGAGAGGGGGAGTTTCATCTCATAAAAAGCAACTATCAGAAAATTAAATGTTCAAGTATTTATAAGAGCGCCCAGACGCGCCCGCTTAACTCAGAAAAGGTATCTGCCAATCTCATCAGGAGAGCACAAACAACGTGGGCCCATCCAAGACAGCCACACAAATCACGTGCACAGCGCACACAATCAGTGGTGCACTGCATGCGTTTCGATGATCTACCCAGGGAGTAAAGAATCTGTGATGAATGTTCCACAGACGAAAACTGCTGATGAGTCTCACTACACTAAACCTGTGCCCACTTTCTAACAACATCAGACAGCTTGTTGTTTTCTAGGGAGGGGAGGGGGGGGGTCAAAACAAAACATATTGTTAACTTAATCTCTACATCTCTCACATGTAAAATTCTTTTCAACAGAACATTATCTATGACTTGTTAACGTGTAGGGTATTTGCTTGTTTGCTCGAATGGGCCTTTTAAAAAAAAGTTGTTTTTTTTAACATCACTCTTCCTGTTTACATGGTGTATATAAATGATGCATGTGTGTCATGTTTCAGCACCCCCAGTGGCTACATCAACTAAACTTCTTGCTCTTCCTGGGCACTTGTGGACTGTCCTGAAAAACACGGTCTACACGCCAGTAAGACAAGTGTATTATCTCCCAAGAGAAATTAACACGAAGCGGACGACTTCGTTTGATGACATGTGCCCGAGGCACATGTACTGGGACTTAAACTGTTGACGAGGTAGTTAATTACACTTCCGGGGACATCTAATGACACCTATCACACATCCAGTGTCACCTAATGACACCCAATCGAACCTCAAGGGACAACAAATGACACCCATTCAAACCTCAAGGGACAACAATGACACCCATTCAAACCTCAAGGGACAACTAATGACACCCATTCAAACCTCAAGGGACAACAATGACACCCATTCAAACCTCAAGGGACAACTGATGACACCCATTAAAACCCCAGTGACATCCTTCATCGCATGCATCTCTTTGCGGACTTAATGAAGACGATGCAATGGCGTGTTTATCAGATAATGCATGCCTAGCACTCAATCCGAACGTCAGTGCCAAACGAAGTGTGTTTTCGGCTTGCTCATGCTCAAGCCGCATGTCAATGGCCATCCATGAACATGTCAAGTTTGACAAGTCTGGCATTCATCCCCAGAATGTCGATGAGTCAGAACTTCACGCTGTAGCGTTAGTGAGAGACTGACGCAGAGCACACACACACACACACACACACACACACACACACACACTTGTGCATGTGTGCGCGCGCGTATGTGTGGGTGGGTGTGCGTGCGCCCGCGCGCGTGTGCATGTGTATACCTATCGGCTGCAGGGAGAGCATCATCCGGATGAATATTGATGGTGTGGCTGCGTCGCGGCACGCCTGTCGGATGCCGAGAATTAACAGTGACCCCCGGAGCGCGGGCCGCGGGACCCACAGCCATCATCACCGCTATCTGTGTGTCAGCGGACGGCCGGCACAGGGCGTCCTCGTCAGAGGAGTCATGGCCATCTGACCGTCCTGTCCATCCCGCAGCGCTCCGTCAATCGATAGTCTTCGTCTGTTACCCCGTCCCCCGCATGCCTTCCTTCCTTCCTTCCTTCCTTCCGCCAGTCCGCCCAAGGCATGTTATCAGGAACGCTGGTACATTGGCTTTGCGCCCCCCCTACCCCCCACCGTCACCCCCTCACCCCCCCACGCACTGGTGGATAAATTCTACGTAAGCGTGCACACACACAAGAGGCTACATTGGCAGAATAGGTAAGGCGTTGGACTTGTGATCTGGTGGTCAGGGTTCGATACCCAGTTTTGGCCTAGTGTTGTGTCCGTGGGAAAGGCACTTTACACCGATTTTCTTCACTCCTCCGAGGTGTCAATGAGTACCTGACTTCATTCGGGGAAGG